>NC_056068.1:54276253-54423753 GCF_016772045.2 Ovis aries | reverse complement strand
CAGACCCAAGCTTCCCCAGCACCCCAACTCCTGCACTCACTCCCTGATTGCCTGACCCCTGCATCCACCTGTGTCTCCCCCTGAGCAAGGGCAGTGGCCATGTCAGCACAGCACCAGGTGCAGAAGTGTTTGTTAAGTGGGATTTTGTCTCTTTCTCTCAAAGTTGAAACCAAAAAAAACCGTGACAACAACCCCAAGCCTGGTGTGAGCCACCAGCTCGTTTGTCCTGTCAATGAGCACGCATGTCTCTCAGCCAGGAAACTTCTGAGGGGGATTCTCTGGCCCTCTGCTGGAGCTGGGGTCCTTGGAGACGACCTCACTAGCCAGAGAGGTGCCAAGGCAGGAGGGGCCCCATATGTTTGGAGCTGATTTTCCAACCAAAAGAGCTCTTGGCTCAAGAGGCCTCAGCATGGAGTGAGTAGGTCCAGGAATGTCTTAGGAAGATCAGAGAAGGAGGGGACAGCCAGTGGCAGGTGACCTGTGGATCATCTCCCAAGAGTCTTCAAAGAGGAAAGAGGGAGGGGTGTATGCATGTTTGGGCTGGGGGCTGGGGGCGGGGGAGGAGGGAGATGGCCAGGGGTGGTGGTGTTAACCTTTGTACCTGCAGAGCCAGGCAGTGGGACATTAGTCCCGTCAGGGCTGAAGGCCCCTCCCCCAGACAGATCTGGGCTGCTGACTGGGTTCTCTGAGTTGACTGTGTGATGGAAATATTTAGGCCCCACTAGTGACTCTCAGTCTACCCTGGGGAAGACTCAAGACTTCACAGATGTGGGATGTGATTGATGCCCTGCATCAGTCATAGCAGCTGGAAAAGCAGGGAGTCGGCGATTCTTGGCCCTCAGAACAGAAGGGAAGGGGCAGGGAGAGAGGGAGGAGGAGGGAGGGCGGTGTCCTTCACCCTCATTTGTTCTGTTCCTTCTGCACACGGGCCGTGGGGGACCTGGAGGAGACACCCAGGGCTACAAGCTGATTCCTAAGGTGCTCTCTCCAGCGAGGGTGCTGGGGCTCCAGAGAGGAGAGGAGGAGCAGGGAGGGGATGGAGGGGAGGGGAGGAGAGCTTGGAGGCAGAGGCGGAGGTGAGACAGAGGCGGGGCTGGGGAGAATGAAAACCCAGCCTGTTGGTGGTTTCTTCTTTTTTTAAGAGCCACAAGCTGAGATCAAAGGTGATATTTTTACAGCAACTGAAATAGAAAACCCCTGGGCGCACAGTGGGAGGTGAGCGGCCGGAACACAGGCCCTTTTATGCAACCTGTGGCCACCGCAAGCACGCTGCCCTCAGCCTTGGGGCCATGGGACTTGGGGGACAGTGTGGCCCCAATCTTTCCAACTCAGGTTTGAGAAAAAAGTAAAAGAGATGGGCTGCTGGGAGCAAAGACGGACAGCAGTAAGGGTCACAGTGAGCAGTTCCCAGAGCCCATCACCTTCAGAGACCATGTTTGTCACTCTTGCCTGGGTGTCTGAGTGGTTCCAGGCCTTGTTTCATCCTCGCAGAGATCAGTGAGGAAGGATTATAGATACTCCTGTTTTACAGGGGAGGAAACCAAGGCTGCAGGGGAACATGGTCAAGTCCTATAGAGAGGTGGGAGCAAATTCAGGACCAGAATCCTGGGGTTCCTGGTCCAACACCCCTTCCATTCCCTGTAATCATCACTCGCTCACTCACACGCCAAGTTATTTGTTGTTGTTCAGTCGCTAGGTTGTGTCTGACTGTTTGGACCCCATGCAGCACACCAGGCCTCCCTATCCCTCACTACCTCCTGGAGTTTGCCCAAAATCATGTCCATTGAATCAGTTATGCTATCCAACTATCTCATCCTCTGCCACCCTCTACTCCTTTTGCCTTCAAACTTTCCCAGCATCAGGGTCTTATTTCCAATGAGTCGGCTCTTCACATCAGGTGCCAAAAGTATTGGAGCTTCAGCTTCAGCATCAGTCCTTCCAATGAATATTCAGGGTTGATTTCCTTTAGGATCGACTGGTTTGACCTCCTTGCTGTCCAAGTGTCTTCTCCAGCACCGCAATTCAAAAGCACCAATTCTTCAGAGCTCAGCCTTCCTTATGGTCCAACTCTCATATCCATACATGACTACTGGGAAGACCATAGCTTTGTCAGCAAACTGATATCTCTGCTTTTGAATATACTATCTAGGTTTGTCATAGCTTTCTTTCCAAGAAACACGCGTCTTCTAATTTCATGACTGCAGTCACTATCAGTTGATTTTGGAGCCCAAGAAGAGAAAATCTGTTACTGCTTCCACTTTTCCCCATCTATTTGCCATGAAATGATGCAACCGGATGCCATGATCTTAGTTATTTTAATGTTGAGTTCTAAGCCATCTTTTTCACTCTCTCACCTTCATCAAGAGACTCTTTAGTTCCTCTTCACTTTCTGCCATTAGAGTGGTATCATCTGCATATCTGAGGTTGTTAATATTTCTCCCAGCAATGTTGATTCCAGCTTGTAACTCATCCAGTCTGGTATTTCACATGCTACTCTGCATTGAAGTTAAATAAACAGGGTGACAGTTACTTACTGAGCCTCTGCTAGCGAGAGTCCTAGCTGGCCTGGGACAACTCAGGTCTGCTAGAGTGCTGCTTCTCAGAGTAGGGTCACCAGACCAGCAGCATCAGCTTCACCTGAGAACATGCCAGAAACACACATTCTCAGGCCCCAATCCAGACTTACTGAACCAGAGACTCTGGGGGCAGACCCAGCCCTCCACACTTCAATGAACTCTCCAGGTGATTCTGATGCACACTCAATTTGAGAATCACTGCAGTGCATCACCTCAATCTCCACCCCTGTGCTTCAAGGAAAATCTCAACTCCCAAGGTTGAGCTCAGTATCAGTTAACACTTGTGCTGGATATGTGTTCTATGCCAGGCCTTCTAAGCCCTCTACAGATATTAATTAATTTCACTTCACAACTCCATGTGATAGGAACTAATACTATCCTCATTTCACAGATGGGGAAATGAAGGCACCGAGAGGCAGAGTAACTTGCCTACGGTCACACAGCTAGAATCCAAGCTCTTACCAGTTAGCCAATGGAACACCCCTGGCAGAGGGTCTGGTGCCCAGAATGTATTCTGGGCATGTTTGAGGATGTAATTACAGCAATTAGCATTACCTCACCTGAGTTTGCGATGATGACCCCCGCATTCTGTGAATATGAAATCTGTTGCCCTGTGACGATGGAAGAGTGAGTCAGCTGCAAAGGCAGCCTTGGTGCCTGGAACACCAGGGCAGCCCACAAGCCCTCACCATTCACGTAGCGTTGAGACCATAATACACCATCCTGGTCTTCTGGAAACATCTTAGCTTGCTGTAGAGAAGAATCTGGACTCAGACAGAAGTGAGTTGAAAGTCTAGTTTTGGCCATTCAGAGGCTGTGTGACCCTGGACACACCGCCTCACTTCTCTCTGATCTTTAGATCAGCTTTCTTCATTGTAAAGTGAATAGTGACAGTCCTAATCTTGCAGGGAGCCTGTGAGAGTTGGAGAAGATGACATCTGTGCCCAGTCCGGAGCATGCACAGAGCTGGCCATCAACAAGCAGCTCGCCTGCCTCCCTTCCCATCCATCCTGCTACCTCACTGTAAAGATCAGAAAAACTTTGAAAGAAAAATAAATTCCCAAGTGATCAAAATGCCTTTGTCCTCCAGTCTCCCTGCCCTTTTCCAGACCTCCTTGAAATAGACACCCCAGTCAGGGCTTCTGGGGTGAACCTGGCACCAGCTGCTTCCAAGTGGAGAATTAAGCACCCTGTGAAGGGAAGAGGAGGGGACCTCTCTGAGCCACCTCCAGTGGCCGGTGTCCACAATCAGCACGAGCATCTCAGCATCTGCCTTCCGTGAGGCAGTTTGTCCTGGACATCTGAAGCTTGTTAGCTGCTTACTCCCAGAGGGCTGACCCTACTTGGAGAGAATTATCCCAGACAGAGCCACAGAGGAAGGAGCAAAGACCAGGTGAGATGTGGCCACAGGAGACGGGGAAACATAGTCTCTGGAGTGGCCTCTGGGGACCTGTGGAGAACAGAGGAGGCTGGGAAAAAGCACGAGGCTTGTCCCCAGATCCAGCCCAGCCTTGGGCTTCCTGGCTATGCAAATAGGAGTTGCAGGGTGGGAGGGGATCTCTTGCCCCTTTTGGAACTCATTTTCCCCATGTGTGCACTAGAGGAGGGGTCAGCAAGGTGCATACTGAAGTCCTTCCAGTCCTGACATTATGGGGTCCCAGGCTGACCTAGAACAGGCCTCTGCGGTTTAGAACTCAGAGCTGGTGGGTGGTAAGTGATAGCTGGTGGTTTAGTCACTAAGTCGTGTCTGACTCTTGTGACCCCACGGGCTATAGCCTGCCAAGCTCCTCTATCAGTGGGATTTCCCAGGCAAGAATACTGGAGTGGGTAGTCATTTCCTTCATCCAGGAGACCTTCCTGACCCAGGAATCGAACCTGGATTTCCTGCATTGCAGGCAGATTCTTTATCACTGAGCCACCAAGAAAGCCCTGATAGGTGGTGGGAGGGGCCGTAGTTCAGAGATGGAGAGCTATGATCCTTCCCCAGCCTAGACATCAGAGGGGCTATGAGATGGAAGACCAGAGAGCATTTTCAGAACCGTCAGCCAGGTGCTCTTGGGAGGAAGAGGTTGTGTGAGCTGAGTCTCAGAGAGACAATGCTCCAGCTGGACAGGTGGCCGGACCAAGGCACCCTTCCCTCTGTGGATCCACGACTCCACCCATCTGTCCAGACTGGCCACCGTTAACTTTCACTTAGCAGTTTTTATTCTTATGTTATACCAGGCAATGTCCTAAACAATATACACATATTAAAATGAGATAACCCTTCTACTGGGTGACAGGTCCCAGGTGATTGACCAGCTTGGAGTCTGGCCCTCATCTGGTTGTCCGGACGTTGACTTTTCTCAAGACACCCAGGGAGGTCGGACAGCTGGCTCTCAAGATGTCACTCAAGATCACTCACAATCGCCACTGCCTCCCAGCGCTGTTTTGACTGACATCAGGCCATCGCTGTTTCTCCTGACAGGAGTGCTCTTGTCGCTGCCACAGTTTCCTTCCCTCCTGGGAGGGAGCCGGGTGTGGGAGAGCCGTTGCTTGGTGGGCGTGGAACCTGGGCGAGGAGGGCTGGGGCAGAGGGCAGATCACTCAGACCTTGCTAGGCCTGGCCACCTGTCTCCACCCTTAGCAAAGAGGCCCTCTGCAGAGACTGGGATGGGCATGGCCCTCAGACAATGCCTACCTTCTGGACCGTGCTGAATGGGTGCACAGCACAAGTGGGTGTCTCTGAAATTTGGATTTTCTCTAGATACCTCACTTCTGGGTTGCTGAGTTCTTCCTTTGGACAGATGAACAGCCCTGATGTTCTGGCCAAAGAGCTGTGTCCTGAACCAGGGAGCCTTTGGATTCATTTACTTTTCATGGGGCAACCTTATTTACCAGCATTTCCAAGACAGCCCCAGAGAGAGGTGAGGGCCTGCCCAAGTTCACACAGCCAGTCAGGACTGAGACAACCCTGGATTTCCAGACCATGCCCAATAAATAGTTTATTGCTTTTAAATAGGAAAAATGAACTTTAGCACTGCAGAAAAATTAGAAAATACAGGTAAGCACAAGCAAAAGTAAATGTGCCTTCAGTTTGTCTCTCGGAGAAACTTCCACCGCCCTTTCCCATCCCTTCTCTCCCTACCTCCGGGCCTCAGCCACACTCCCTCAGCCCCAGCCATAATCAATACCTCACCTTCCTTTGCCAGCAGTGGTTCCCTGAGGACTAAGCCTTGACAGCAGATCCTGATTCAGACCGGATTCTGGAAAGGCCTGGCGTCTCTTCCGGAACAGCAGAGCTTCCGCCCAAACGGAACTGCTTAAGTGCAGATAGAGTCAGACTCCCTGCCAGGAGTCCAGAGCCTGCATCCAGCCCTGCCTGGCCTGTGGATTGTCTCCGTGACCTTGGGCCAGTCCCTGCCCTCTCAGTTTCTTGCACACCGTAAAATGAAGACTTGGACTTGACCAAGGGCTTTCCCCACAGCCTGTCTCAGTCTGTTGGCTGCTCGTGGGCAAGGACCATGGACTCTCCTCATAGCATTCAGAGTCAGAGGACAGGGCTCCCCTAGTGATGGGCAAGGCCAGCACTCCCCAGCTATGGGACCGGGAGCAGGGCACCACACCACTCTGCTGCCCCATGGACAGACACAGAGCAGAGTGCTGACCCTCTGTGTCTCAGGGCAACTGCAGATCCCATGAGGGGAGGACCTCAGAGGCTTCTGGATGACAGAGCAAGGAGCTGAACTGGGCTCTTACCAGTGGGTGCCCCCTGTCTGCCCAGCGCCTGGCTCCATCCTGGCTCAGAGGGTCTGGCCCAGGCTTGTAGATGGACCCGTAGGCTCACAGCTCTGGCAAGAGGAATATGTGAATCTGGGGCCCAGCCTACCACATAAAGTGTCAGTAACAATGCCCAGAGGGCCTCGGGGCCCATGACATCACAGACAGCAGTTTCCCATGTTAGAACTCACAGAGCTAAGGCCATTTTAAAACATAGCACTGCCTTTTTTTCCCTTTCTTTCATTTTCCACTTTGGCTAAGGCATGGAATGTGAAAACGGCTAAATTACTGTAGGAAGATGTACACGCTGGGTTCATAGGTTGACTCAGCTTTCTGGGGTCCTAAAAACAATGGGAAACCTGGGAAGTCTGGCCTCCACTTCCTCATGCCCACTGTGAGCCTACTCTGCCCACAGAAGAGGCCATGTGGTCGATTGGGGGAAGACACCCCCAGCTATGAAAGGACACTGGCTGTTGCAGGAAGCAGGGTGCCAGTCAGAGATGATGTCTAGGTATGTCTTCTGCCCCTCAAAAGCCCTCAGATCTATTCCAGGCACAGGCAGGCTTTGGGCATAACTCCAGATGGTCTAGTCTCATCTTACCTGTTAGCCTGAACTTAATGGGCCTTTGCTAAACAGCACTTTCATGCCAGTCACCAGAGATCACTGGAAGCCTCCAGAGAGAGCTCAGACACGAAGCAGAAAGGGTGTCAGGAGGCCTGGCCTCTGGTCCCGGCTCTGCTGCTGGCTGGCAGTGTGGCATTAGATAAGGCACTGTCCTGTCTGGGCCTGTTTCCCTGTCTTTAAAATAAGATGGCTGGTGGTTGCCAGGGGCTGAGAAGAAGGGAAAGGGAGGCATGATGCTACTGGGTATGGAGTTTCTTTTTAGAGTAATGAAAATATTGTGGAATTAGGTAGTAGTGATGGTTGTACAACTTTGTGAATATACTAAAATCTGAATGGTACACTAAAAAACAAACAAAAACCCAACAACAAAAAAACTCTAAAAAAGATTGGTTGGACAAGATGACCTCTTAAAGAAGAGACACTAGCATTTTTTGTGCCCGTGGTATCCACGGGCCTGGACTCAGCATTTGCATATCATCTCATGATTTTCTGTGATCCACTCTAGTGATATTTATGTTGTCGTGACTCATCTGAAAATCCAACTTGAGTCCTTTGTTCAGGTCCTAAACTAGGATAGAGACTGGGGAAGAGATACGTGAAAGTCTCTCAGTCACGTCCACCTCTTTGTGACCGGATGGACTAGATAAGAAGGGGGCAAATTTCTCCCCATGGAGCCTTAGAGCCTGGGGAAGAAGTCAGAAGTGCACAAGGTGCCCAAGAAGGATTAGCTCCTTCCTTTCCTAGAATAGGGAATGGCCCCAAAATACAAGAGAGACACACAGCTCTGGCCATTCGAGGGCCCAGGGGGTTGATTTCTTCATTTATCCACTGGCTTCAGTTATGCTTTTGGCTGGGTGTTCAGGATACAACCGTGGGCAAGTCAGACCCAGCCCTGCCCTTAGGAAGGAAAACAGACTTTAAAACAATCAAACTCGTTAATTATGAATTTCTTTGATTATTGTGATTGTGACTGGAGCCGTGAAGGAAAAGCACAGAAGGTACTGAGTGGCTCACCAAGGGCACTGGCGTGGCTTGAGCTGGGTTCTGGGGGCGAGCAGGAGCAACGAAGGAGAGCACAGGACAGGGTGCTCCAGACAAGGTGAGGCCCGCTCCAGAGTGTCTGCAGAGGAAGACCCGAGGAGGGGGCGTAGAGAGCCTGGGGAGGGGGCAGCTGCAGCAGGAAAGGGCCAGGCCCGACCATGTGGGGCCTTAGAGGTCAGAGGCCACACTTATCTGTCTGTGCTCACTTCAGAATGTCCCAGTTTGAACAATAAACTGTGAAGCCACCCTATTAACAGGTCACATTAGGAGTTTTTCCTAAGAAACAACCAGTGTTCCAGGAAGGCCTGGTCATTGCTCCTACCTCCTGGCCTCCCGGGCCTGCTGCTCTGCACGTCGGGAGCAAGGGCCTGCCAGCCCCCGTGGCCACGGTGGTTATTTGAGCTGGACGGTGTGTGAAGGGCCCTGCTTGGCAGCCCCTGGCTATCCGGCCCTGCTGCCCTCCTCCCAGGCAGACCCTGCTGCCCCCATGCCAGCCTCCCCCCTCTTCAGGATTTTGAGGTGAGAGCTTTGCCACCAGGTCTCAGGCCAAGCAGGGTTCTTGGATCCAGGTTCCATGAGCCGGTTTCCGCCCATTCCCGACCTCGGCGGCTCCCCGAGGACCCACTCCAGGCTCAGTTGTGGCCTCACGCTCTTTCCACTCTTGGTTTTTATTTTTGCCTTTCTTTAGTTTCCTCTCAGTGTGACTCTTTCTTCTGCTGGGCCTCTCTCTATTTTGCCTTCCTTCTCTTTTCCTTTCTCTTCTCCAGGGTAGTCTGGCATTTCAAGAAAAGCCTGTGCTTCAGAACAAGCAGAATAGGACATGATGTCTAGTTCTGTCACCCGCTGGCTGTGTGATCTTGGGAAAAGGCATCATTTTCTGAGCCAGTTTTGGGTTCCATGAAGTAGACACGCTCCTCCTGATCCCTGCTTCTCTGAGTGGCTGTGATCTGAGATGAGGTCCACAGTCCGTCCTGGAAGTAGTCGGTGCTCAGCAAATGGTAGTTGCCTCTTACTTTCTTTTTGCTAGTTTTCCTTCCTGACCTTGTGCATATTTTGTTCACTTAACCACAAATCTAGGGAACCAAAGTGCATCCACTGGACCCCAATCACCTTGCACTCCCAGTACAGCCCCACCAAACCCAGACTGGAATGGAGCTGAGAACCTCAAGAGCTGGGCAGCCTGCTCACTGCTACCCGTGTGGCTGGGAGGTGTGGCTGGGTGTCAAGGCTGGGCCTCTTGCCATGGGGCTCCCTAGGGGGATGTGGGAGGGGTCTTCTGAGCTATGCTGTAATGCAGGCATCAGACTTTGGGTTTTCACCAACTGAAAAAGAGGCAGGGACTGCCCTGGTAGCCCAGTGGTTAAGAATCTGCCTTGCAGTGCAAAGGACACCGGTTTGATTGCTGGCAGGGGAAGATCTCACATGCTGCGACTGCCTGCTGTGAGTGTGTGCCTCACCTACTGAGCCCAGACTCTAGAGCCCGTGAGCTGCAACTACTGAAGCCTGTCTGCCTCCAGCCTGGACTCTGCAACAAGACCCTGCTCACTGCAACTAGAGAAAGCAAAGCCCACGTGCAGCAATGAAGGCCCAGTACAACCTCAAATAAATAAAGTATAAAAAAAGAGAGAGAGAGAGGCCATCTTTCAATGTGTTACCCCTGCCCCCACCAAGACCTACAGACTTCTCACCATTCCCCACATCACACCCTGCACTCTTCAGCTTCCACACCATTGCTTATGCCCCTAACCCCACCTGCAATACCCTTCCACGCCCTGCTTCTTATGTAGGGACTTACACCAGCTTCGGGGCAGAAACATGACAGAGAAGGAAACCAAGGCTCAGGAGCATCCAGATGTTGGTATTTTTTACAAGAATGATACAGTGTAATACATTGTGTGTGCATGCCAAGTTGCTTCAGTTGTGTCCGACTCTTTGCAACGCAGTGGACAGTAGCATGCCAGGCTCCTCTGTCCATGGGCTTCTCCAGGCAAGAATACTGGAGTGGGTTGCCATGCTCTCCTCCAGGGGATATTCCTGACACAAGCATGGAACCTGAATCTCTTACATCCCTCCTGCATTGGCAGGCAGGTTCTTTACCACTTGGCCCTAGTGGTAAAGAACCCGCCTGCCAATGCAGGAGATTTAAGAGACACAGGTTTGATCCCTGTGTCAAGATCCCCTGGAGGAGGGCATGGCAACCCACTCTAGCACTCTTACCTAGAGAATCCCCAAGGACAGAGGAGCCTGTTGAGTGGGCTACAGTCCATAGGGTCGCAAAGAGCTAGACATGCCTAAAGCGATTTCATACACACACACACACACACACACACACACACACACACACACACACACACACACACACACACCCCGCTAGGAAGCCCATAGTACATTGTACTATTTAAAGACAAAATAGCTTGCCTGGGGTTCCAGTGGATCTGGAAGTAACCCAGGTCTGCAAGAGTCCACATTTCCCACTTGTTCCTCAGCCACACTACCTGTCACATACTTGTGACTACGTGGAGGCTATTGTAACCTAATTCCTAGATGTCACTTTAAAGGTAACTGTGTAAATAAACCCATACATTTATGGTCATTTGAGTTTTTGACAAGGGAGCCAAGACAATTCAACAGAGAAAGAATAGTCTTTTTAATAAGTAATGCTGGGATAACTGGATAGCCACACACAAAAGCATGAAGTTGCACCTTCACCTGATAGTACTTAAAGATTAACTCAAAATGGATCAAGGATCTAAATGTGAGAGTTAAACCCAGCAAACTCTTAGAACACACAAATGTAAATCTTTGTGACCTTGGATAAGACAGTGATTTCTTAGCTATGACACTAAAAGCACCAGCAACCAAATGGAAAAAAATAGAGGAACTGTATTTCATAAAAATGACAAACTTTGTACTTTAAACGACACTACCAAGAAAATGAAAAGACAACCCACATAACAAGAGCAAATATTTACAAATGCTATATTTGTTAAGGATGTAGAATCCAATATATATTAAAAACTCCTACAACTCAACAATTAAAAAAAAAAAAAGATAACCCAACTTTTTTAAAGGGGCAAAAGATGTGGATAAACATTTTTCCAAAGCAGGTACACAAATGGCCAGTATGGCCGGTAAGCACATAAAGAGATGCTCAATATCACGGATACATGCATAAGTATGGTTGAGTCTCTTTGCTGTTCACCTGACATTATCACAACACTGTTAATCGGTGCTGCCCCGATAAAAAATAAAAATTTTTTTAGAAAAGATGCTCAATATCATTAGTCACTGGGGCAAGTCAAGTCACAATGAGATACTACTTCACACCCACTAGGATAGCCAAAAATAAAAGCGATAGAAAACGAGTGCTGGCAAGGATGTGGAGAAGTTGGGACCTTCACACATTTCTGCTGGAAGAATTGTAAAATGGTGCAGCCACTGTGGAAAACTGTTTGGCAGTTCCACAAAAGTCCTATAGAGTTACCATACAATCCAGCAATCCTTCTCCTACACACAGACACACACACGCACAAATTGAGCATATATTTCATACAAATCTTACACATGAATATGCAGAGCAGCATTATTTATAATAGCCGAAAAGTGGAATCAACCCATTAATGGATGAATGGATAAGCAGAATGGAGTATATGCATACAGTGGAATTATATCCTGTTATAAGAAGAAATGAAGTACTGATACATGCTACAACATGGATGAACTTGAAAACGAACTTTAAATGTCCAAAAATCCATAGGAAATTAGCAGCTGTCGACTTCCCTGGTGGTTCAGACAGTAAAGCGTCTACCTACAATGCGGGAGACCCGGGTTCAATCCCTGGGTTGGGAAGACCCCCTGGAGAAGGAAATGGCAACCCACTCCAGTATTCTTGCCTGGAGAATCCCATGGACAGAGGAGCCTGGTAGGTTACAGCCCATGGGATTGCAAAGTCGGACATGACTAACCGACTTATGACTGAGCGGCTGAGGCAGTAGGTAGAATGAGGACTAAGAGGTATGGGATTTCTTTTGGGGGGTGATGGAAATGCTCTGAAATTAGAAAGTGGCAATGGTTGCACAAATTTGTGAATATACTAAAAACCACTGAACTGGATGGCATCATCAACTCAGTGGATACGAGTCTGAACAAACTCTGGGAGATGGTGAAGGTCAGTGCTGCCGATCATGGGGTCACAGTGTCAGACATGACTTAGTGACTGAACAACAACACGCACTTTAAAAGAGTGAATGCATGTTATGTGAATTATACCTCAATTTTTTTCTTAAAAAAAAAAAATAGTTGTGTAGATCTGTAGGGGATCTTGCAGGACATTGAACCCAGCATCCACTCCTTGGCCCCATGTTAAAGATGGGAAACTTAGAGCCCAGAAAGGGAAAGGATCACACTGCAAATCTGAGACAGAACAGAGATAGAACCCAGAACTATATCCATCCCATGTTCCCCTGCCCAGATTGTTAGTTCCTGGAGGACAAGAAACTTTCTTCATCCTGTGCCTCCTCTAACAGCAGCACACGACTCTGGGGCACAGTGCAGAGGTGACAGTCAGGATGGCTCCAGATGCAAGCCTCTAGATAGAGAGCCGAACCCAACGAGCCTAAGGTACATGGCTTCACTGGCCCACACAACTGGGAGGGACAAGGGTGTGCTGGGGACTCGGATGACCTCCCCACCCGCTGCCTGTTTCTTCTCTGCCTCCTTCCTTCTCCTTATCTTGCTCACATGGCAGGGAATAGGGCTGCTGGCTTCTGGAAACTCTGAGGATCACACCTTTAGAACTTGCATTCCAGAGGCAAGCAAACTGTTCTCCCAGAACCTATGACACTAGCTGGGGGTAACAGCTCTATGTGGTCCAGTTGGGTCATATTAGGTGGATCAGAAAATGAAAATCTTCAAAAGGTCAGGCCATCTAGTAGAGTACTGAACTCTGTGACCAGCAGTCCCAGAACCCCAGATATTTGGGGATGGATGGGGAGGGGTGCTTTTATTGTCAGAAGTGGGAGGGAGGCTGGGCAGGCAAAAACTCAGCCTCCCTCTCCCCCAGGGGCCACTGTGGGATAATCTAAGAACTGAGCTAAAAGGCAGGCATGGATTTTAGGTGCAGAGTGGTGTGGGGTGTAAGTCTCAGCTTGCCAGTTTCTGGCTGCATCCAGGTAGGCAAATGACACTCCTCCCACCCCCCCACCCCCAGCCTCTGCTTTCTGAACTACAAAGGGAAACCAGTAATCCCCAGCCCAGAGAATCACAGATATCTGAGATAAGAATCATAGAGTGATTGCCCAGAGCCTGGCACACAGTGGGGGCTAAGGCCAGTTATTACATTGTTATTGATGACTTGGGTGGCTTGATCTTTAGCCTGTGGTCTGACGCTGGGGAATCTGAGAAAATGCTTCAGACAATGGGGGCTTCCCAAGGTCCAGATCCCTGGCCCAGAGCTGAGGGGGTGGTGTGAGAGGGACCACTTCTCCTTGGGTAAGGACTGCCCATGTGGGGTATGACTTGGGGTCAGCCTAGAGCTGCCCCAACCTGCTGGTGACCTTGGCCTGTTGACCTGCCCTTTCTCAGCTCAGTGTCCCCTGGTTCAGATAGCACAGCCCTGGGTGACTGCTCAGGGTTCTTCCTCACCTAAGGCTACTATGAACTCAATGAGTGTCACCTCCTGGAGTGGTTTACATCCCCTTTTTATAAAGGGATCAAGCAGCCTTCACTGCAAAGTTGAGGTCTGCTCTGTGCAAAGCCCAGTGCAAGGCACAGGGACTCACAGTTGACTCTGATCCCCTGTGTTCAAGATGCCTGCAGCCTGCTGGATGAATGGACACCGTCACTGGCTCCCTGTGTCACCTTGGGCAAGTCACCACCGTGCTCCAGTGCTCCCTTTTGCCCCATCTGTAAGGGAAGGAGTTAACTGTGAGGACGCCAGCCTGTGGCCAGGCTCACAGCCCCATCTGGTCCCAAAGAGGTGGCTGGGTAGCCCATCCCCCATGCCTTAGCTTCAAATCTAGTGACATCATCCCCAACCCTCTCTGTTTCCCAGGCAACTGGGGTGCTGGCTGAGGCTCCCCAGGGGTCCAGACCGTCTGGATTTCCTTACACATAACTGTACCTCGTCCACATTTTCACAATTAAATTGTCAGTTTGGGTTAAGTGTTGTCTGCTGATGGCTGTCAACCTCTCACTGGCTCCCCTCACTCTTCACCCAGAGCAGGTAAGTGAGAACGTCTTGCCCAGCTGGCCCCTCTGTGCTGTGGAAAGAGGCTAGGATGCAATGAGAGGCAGGAGGTCTGGGTTCCAGCCCAGCTCTGCCAGACATTTGCTGTGTGGTCTTGGGCAAGTCATTTCCCCTCTCTACCTAGGTTTCCCCACCTTAAAAATAGGTTTAATCATCTCTGCCCAGCCTTCTTTCCTCCCATCCCAAAGCAGTTACAAGTCTCACAGGACCCATAACTGTGGCAGAGCTGAAAAAACTGTAAAGCCCAGCTCTTGAAAGGGACTTCTGAGTCCCTGCTAGAAAAATGGGTAAGGTTAGTCTCTGCTCTGGTCTGCCCTGCATCCCTCTGGCTGCAGATCTGGCTCAGGTCTCCTCCTGTGGTCTTCATCAGTCTGTTCCTAGACCAAAAAGGCAGAAAAACTGCTCTTTCCAACAAAGCCTGGTGGCCCCAAAGGTGCAAGAGTAGAGGTGCTGGGCTGGAGGGTGAAGGGCCCTTCGTCTCATGACGGGTGTGCCCGCGCTAAGTGGCCAGGCTTTCCCTCCCCACGATGGGCCTAAGTCAGTTCTCACCCCAGCTTTCCCCTCTCCACTCCCAGGAACTTTCTTTCCTCTCCTCTCCCTTCCAGATCCATCCCCAGATCAGCTCCAGACCTCCTCCAGGCCCCACCTTGGCAAAGCCCAGTCTCTTTGGTTCAATGCTTAGGGCCCTCCCTGGCATGGGCCTATCTCCTCCCCAGTCATTCTCCCTCCTGCCCCCCTTGATGCCAGCAGCAAAGAGCCCCCCGTTTACCCTCTCCTGAAGGATAAGGGAAAACAGACTTCTCCCTCTTGGTCTCTGCTTAAGCTGTTCCTGCTGCTGGGAAGGGACTCCCTCACCCCCTGGCCACCTGACAATTCCTCCCCCACCTGCACATTATTTATATAGACATGAATGCTAAGTACAAATGAGCTCTCCATCTGGAACTGTTTATGTACCTGGCAGAAAAGGAACTAACCTTTATCAAGGACCAATTACGTACAGAACATTTTACATATATCATCTCTTTAAGCCCCACAGCAACCCTAGGTGGTAAATTTCACTATTCCGATTTTCCAGATGAGAAAACTGAGGCTCAGAGACAGAAAGTTATCTTTTCCAAGGCCAGAGATGGGGGTTGGTATTGAAACCCCTAAAACCCACACTTGTTTCAGGCCTTGGTGGAAACACTTCCCTCAAGATTACAAGGTTCTATGTACATGAAAATACTTGCTATTAAGGGAGCTGGTGCTGCTTTGCAAACTCCAGGGACCACTGTGAAAAGACCACATAGAAAAGGGGACCCGCAAAGAGAGCTAGGGCCAAGTGGGGAGTCATGGATCTCTGCCCTAGATGAAGGAGGACCTTCTCCCAGGCACAGTCATCTCATCACAGAAGAGACTGCCCTGGAGGGAGTGAGCTCCCTACCCCGGGGTTATGCCAGCAGAGGCTGGGTGAGGAATTCACCCTCCTGCAGCAATTTTGGAAGAACCACTGTTCACTGACCCTGATGGAGCACCCGGGATGCAGCACGGCCGAGACGGAGCCAGTGGCTGACCGATGCTGCTCCTGGAGCAGTGGAGACATTTACGGGGGCTCTGGTAGCCAGAACTTCAGGGGTCTAAGAGGGTGAGTGGCCCAACTCTGAGATTCTGTATCACCTGAGACAAATACATAATTGCCATCTTTTCACTGTATAAGCCTGGCTGCTTCAGGTTATCTCTTGCTACATAACAAACTATGTCAAAATTCAGTAGCCAGAAAGAATGATCGATTGATTGATTCTCCTGATTCTGCAGGCTGACAGGGCAGATCTGCCCAGCTCACTGTGGGCTCCTTGGCGAGGCTGCCCTTGGTGGGTGGGTCAGCCAGGCCTGGGTTCTGCTGGGCTGGCTGGGCCATCTCCACGCGGTGTCAGGGCCTCTCCCTGAATTTAGAGCCCAGCCTGGGCTTCTGGGGGAGGCTGGGCTGGGCTCCATGGGGCTGAGAGCAGAAGCTGCAGAGACCCTGAAGCCTGGGCTCCAGAGCATGCGCAGCGCCACTTTGTCACATGCCGCACTGACTCAAGGAGATCAGCAAGTCACGAGGCCAGCCCAGATCAAGGGTGGGGACACAGCCTTCACCTCTGCATGGAGTCATATTTCAAAGGGGACCGTGTGTCCTAGGATGAGAGGAATTGGTGCACTCAAAACCTCCCTTGCTGGCACGTCCAGGAAGAGTTCAGACCAGCGGCAGTGCATGGCTTACGGGCTGGGTGTTGGGAGACCAGGTTCCTCTAGTCTCCTGCACCAGTGACCTAGTGATGTGAGGCATCACATCTCTCAGCCTCAGTTCCTCCCTGTGTGCAATGGAGACACTGAGTGTGGCGGATCTCTGGCCCTGTGGGTATGCAGGGTGAGACCCATGTGGCAGAAACACTGACTGGTATTCATACCAGAGACGGGGAAACCCAACTGGAGAAGGCACTGCCAACCCTAGTGCCTGCTGCTTCCCATTCCTCTCATTCTAGGGGCAGCACTGTGGCTTGGCTGGAGTTGAAAAGAAGCTGAAAGAGGCCAGAAACCCAAACGTTGTCTCCTGAGCAGCCACCACCCCAATTAAACAATGGAGAGTTGAAAGTGGCTTTTCAGAAGTAATGCCCTCAGTAGACGTGACCAGTGGAGTGGTGCTACCTGCACCCAGGATAGAAACCTCCTGCCTCAACCCAACCAGCCCCAAGCCTGCTCCCTGAGCCTTATAAAAGAACAGCGCCCCCTCCCAGGTGACTGAGAAGCAGGAGAATGTCCCCCTTCCCGGAACTGGGCAGAAGCTCAGTGGGGCACAGGCCTGGGATTGCAGACCTGGCATAAATGATATAAATGTTCAGACGGACCCGGGGCTTAGTCTGCTCAGCCTCAGAGCAGTGCCTGCCTCACCCACAAGAACAGAACTGCCTGGCACACAGTAGGTGCATGATGTTATCTCCCAGGAACCTCGGGAAGGAGTGGTTTCATGGTTTCCCATTTTGCAGATGATGAAATCAAGGACCACAGAGGTTGAGTGACTTATCCAGGGTCACACCCTGGGTGAGCGCAGGAGCAGAGTCAGGCCAGGTGTCTGATGATATGTCTGCTGCTATTTGATCCCCCTGCCTCTTGCCTGGAGGATCTGGCCTCACAGGGCTTGCAGACCCCTGGAGCAGGGGACCTCTGGGCTAGGCTATTCTGCTCGGCCCCACTGTTCACCTGCCTTCCCAGGCAGGCCATTCTGAAAAACACCCTATTGCTGAAAACAGCACCCTCTGGTATCATTGTTTCTACCTTGCTCACAGTTCATCCTAAAACAATCATGTAAGGAGAACCAAGATGTGGGTTCTAGAGTTGAAAAAGCCCTTGGAGTCTATCTAGTTCAACCCCCTCACTTACAGATGAGGTGATGGGCTCAGAGAGGGAAAAATAATTATCTGTTGTCATACAGTCAAGCACTGACAGGGCTAAGGACTATAACCAGGTCACCTGGAAGTAGCCAACTTGCCCCTACCCAGCTCCACCAAGGCCTCGGACCCAAGGCTGGGAAGGTGAGGTGGGTGGAGGGGTCAGTAGAGGTCAGCATGGGAAATGGAACTGTGTCCCTTCCTGGGTGCCCCCTGGGTGCAGTGTATGCAGGGGTGGGAGGTGGAAAGGTATATAACCCAGAACAATGGCAGGCAAGGGCTGAGAAGCCTACTGACGAAGCCCCCAGCACATCTGGGTGATCAGATACCCAGAATCACCAAGGGTAACTGAGGAGAAGGAAACTATATTAACATCCACAGCAGTAGTAGCCAAGAGCATGCCTACCCTGCCCACCTCAGCGCCTCCTCCCCTCTGAAGGGAGCTAGCAGCCCAGGCCACCAGCACAGGCCTGACCCACACTGATCCTTGAGGAGGCTCCTGACAGGAGATAGGAGGAAAGAGGAGGGGGAAGTTCAGCTGATTTTAAAGATGAAAAAATTCTTCTCCCAAGTATCTCAGAGAACCCCAGAATGTCTGAGGTGGTAAAGTGCACCAGCTTTGTGCAAGTGGGGAGACTGGGGTACAGGAAGGAGCAGCCTCTTGTCCAAGTCTCCTTGACCCTCAAGCCAAGGTTTTGCCACCCCTGCCTCAGCCTCTCCCCTACTCTCCCCTTTTCCGCCCTGTCCAGGGCAGAGGTCCCAGTCCTAGCTGATGTCTGGATTGTGAGTCACAATACAGGGCTGAGTAGCTGGAGAGCCCTACAGGGCTCAAGGCTGGGCTTCAGGAGACCTGGGACCTTCTCCTCGCCTCCGTCAACTCCTCTCTGGAGAATACAAAGTCACTATCCTCCTCCTATTGGTTTCAGTGGGGGCCACTAGCTATGGTGCACTCTGAGCCCTAGAGATCTGGGTTCAAATATTAGCTCCAACACTTGCCAGAACCTCCGTATTGAGCCTCAGCTTCTGCATTTATGAGAGGGGTACTAATCGTCACCTTGGAGAATACAGATCTGATGGGACTGTATTCTTCCCATTTTATAGATGAAGAAACTAAGGTTCAGGGAATTTAAGCAACTTGCTCAAAATTACACAGCTAAAAATAAAATTGGGCACAATCAACACTGGAACCCAAGTCTGTGTGACTTCAAATTGCTTTCTATATCCACTCTAGCTGGGAGCCAGAAGATTTCTAGCTGAAAGACTGCTTGTGCAAATATTAGGAGGCAGCTGAAGTGAGCAAAGGGCTAGACCCAGAGGACGATGCATCCCAATTGAATGGAAGTCACCTGGAATGGCTCTGACTGTGATGGCCAGAGTGCCTTGGAATGGGAGAGCTCAGGACACACTTTTGACCCCCTGCTAGAAGCCTCTGAGGTGGAGCAGTAATGTCTCCCACGGCCCCTTCCCACACCCCCCACCTAAAACCCCACTACCTTCCCATGGCATTTGGAATGGGATTGACCTCAATGCTCTGGAAGAAGAGATGGGGGTGTCCCAGCACGTGTTCACAAGGACATTCCTCTGCCTGTAAGTAGGAGTATATGTATACTGGTGTTGCCCGCTTGGCAGCTGTGTGTGTCCTCACTGTGTGCATGGAAACGTGTGCTTGTGCATAAACTGGATGCGGACAGTCTGCATGTTCAGCCTCATCTTGAAGACGTGTATGGCCATTTAACTTACATGTGCTGCTGAGTGTGTGGGGGCATGTGGTTTGTCCAACTATCTCCTGAGGGTGTTTGTGACCATTTGGAGGTTAAGTCTAGCCCTGTGTGCAAGGGAGACTGCCTGCTTACATGCAGAGATACTTTCATGGCTGAGAACATGTGGGGGGTTCTGTGGGCTCAGATGAATGTGTTGTATATGCAGGGACCTGTAGCCAGGTTAGGACAGCCTATGGGAGCCACTTCACAGGTGGCTGCAAAGAACAGGGGAAAGAGTAACCAGGTGTTTTGGGGACCTGAAAGAAGTCTTTTTTCACCAAATCTGTTTCTCCTGCTAATGAACTAGGTTATCCTTGGACTTGAGGCTCCTGGGGTGGAAGGGATGGGGGGAGACAGAAGTCAAGAAATCCAAAGCACCTGACCCAGCAGTTAGAAATGGGAGTGGAGTAGTATCAGCCAGGAAGGGCCAAGGTGGGGGTGGAAGGTGTGGGTACTCAACCAGTCCCAGGGAAGTTGCCCCTGAAACATAGCCCCAGCCCCAGGCTAGGTCTATAGTGCACAAGAAGCACCATAGTCTGCTTTAGCTTCTGAAACCCAGTCCTTGGCTGGTGGTCTCCCCGGGACCAGGCAGACTCCCCAACACTCATCCCATAGATGGGACATCTGCCTTCTTGTTGCCTAAGGTTTACAGCCGCCTCGCATGCAGCACACAGTCCTCGCACCTCTTTTCTTTGCTGAGAGTTTCCAGAACTGGAGCAGAGGAGGTCTGGAGAGGTGAGCTGGAGAAGCTGGTCCTGGGCTGCCACGGCAGCTCTCTTGACCCACGACGCTTATAGTAATGGAGCTTCAACATCAACTCCTACTGACACCCGGGCTCCGCACTCAGACCTAAGTCTGACTTCCCTCTGAACCGTGGCTTCCTCTTCTGCCCAACCAGACAGGGTGGAGGATCCAAACGGGGCTTGCTGTCAGGTTTAGAAATCAGCCATACCTGGGCCCCAAGCGCCCCGGGCACGCAGTAGGCTCACAGCCCGCACGCTCAGTACACACCACCAGTTAGAGTTATAATTAGTAAGTCTCTTTGTAGCTCACAGGGTGCGACGTCCTCTCGTGCCGCTGGCGCCGCGGGTCCGTGGCATCCGCGGGGACCCCGCCCCCGCCCCCCGCGCTCGCGGCCCGAGCCACCCGATGGGGTTTCTGCGCGCTGACGTGGGCGGATCAAAGCAGCTGCCGGCTCCTTATAAAGCAGTTCGGGCTGCCCGCGCCTGGAGACCGTGCCGGGTGAGGAGCAGAACTCGGTCGAGTCAGCGAGCGCAGGCCTGGGGAGCCGAGCGCCCTCCAGTCCCCGAGGGACCCCAGCCGGCCGCGGCTCGCCAGGATCCCGGGCGTCCTTTCCAGGCAGCTCGCGAAGAGGACGCCCCCGCCGCCTGCCCAGCCGGGAGAGCGCTCGGGTCCTCCAGGGGCCGCGCTCGCCGCTCCCCGGCCCGCCCGGCCAGGCGAGCGCCCCAGGAGGTGAGCCGTGGCCGCAGGCAGAGGGTGGGCTCTCAGCGGGGACCTGCCAGACCGGGGGCGGGTGTGGGGGACCCCGTTGGGCATCCGCTCCCGGGCAAGCAAAGCCAGTCCTCCTCCGTAAGTCTGTTCCGTGGCTCTCCCAGGCAGTCCCTTCGCTGAGAGCAACCGCTGGGGCCTCGGGGCGCGGGCTCTAAGCGGATGAGAGGTAGAGGTAGGCTGTACAGACCCCGCGGCCTGCCTCGAGCCTTCCAGTCCCGCTTCTCCCCCCCGCCCCATTCGACCCTCTCCCTCCGAGTCAGCCCACGGATGAGGTCATGCCCGAGCCATCCCGGGGGTGGGGGACTTGGATCCAGCGGCAGAGGGTGTGTGTGGTGGGGCGGGAGAAGGTGGCAAAAGGCAGAGAACGACTGCAGCTCCTACTAAATTGGGGGCGGGGGCGGACGGCTCGCTTTGAGACCTGCTTCCAGAAGCGGCAGGGTGGGGGTGGGGGGAAGGGGGAGAATCGAGAGTTTGTTTACAGACCTGAGCTCCAGGCTAGGGGAGATAGGGAGGAAGAAAGTCCAGTCCCGGCCCCGAGGCACCTCTGGAACAGCCGGGAACATCTGGCTGAGCTCGCGCACGGGCCCCACACCTCCCACCTCCCCGAGCTTAGGTACCTCCAAGACCCTCACGGTCCTTAGGCGCTCGAGGTCTGGCTTAGAGGGGGTAGTGGGAGGAACCCCGAGTTCCCCCACCCCACCCTTCCCAATTCCAAACTAACCCGTTTCGCGGGTCACCCGGCGCATCGTCCGCAGCCCAGCAGGCACATCTAGCAAGACTCGCGGCCAGAGTCAAAGCCGTGTTGAGGGCCTCGCCTTGCTTGGCGTTGCAGGTAACCTTGAAGCAGTCGCTCGGCGTCACCGGCTCTCTGGGTCGGCTCTGTAAGCTGCGCACCCCCTGGCTTCGGGCCGGGCCCGAGGCGACCTTCGCGGCGTGGACACAGCGCGAGCGCCGGGTGCGGGTTCCCGGGCCGGCGCGGGTGTTTGGTGTGCGCCCGTCGACTCTGGCTCAGAGGGGCAGCCTCTCAGGCAGAGGGGTTTCCAGGGCCTTACAGAGCCCAAGCCTTATAACCACCTGTTGGAGCGGGCCTGCGGCTACGCTTGCGGTGCCCGCGGTGTGCACAGCCAGGGAGGTTTCAGCTCTCGCCCACTGCAAGCCGGGAAGCTTGAGCCTTCTCCCCAGCGGGAGGAGGAAGGGACCGCTTATCTCTCCAGAGACACTGTGCTTTGATGCGGGTCCACTACACGCCTGATCCCAAGGGAGGTTCCGAGCCGGGCCTGAAGCAAGAGGTCGGGCAGTCCGGGGCGGACCGCGGCAAAGTGGAGGGTCTTATAGAACGACCAGATCTGAGAGGGCACTTAGTTTCCTCTTCACCCTATGCCCGGAGCGGGATACCGGGGCCCAGGAAGAGAAGGGGACTTGCCCAAGGTCCCAGGGCACGGGAGGCTGCTGCCTAGCCCACCTCGAACCCGGGTTTAGCGCCCCCTGGCGGGCCGGGGGCTCCGGGAGGAGCGTGCTCCCTGACCCTCCAGGCGCAGGCTGAGGGTGACCCAGCGGCCCTCGCGGCTGTCCTAGACACTCTGACAGTGGACAGGAATAATCTGCCAGGACCCAGAGGCCCAGACCGGGAGCCGCCTCCCCCAGCGACGTGCCAGGGCAGCGAAGGGAGAAGCCCAGGACCACCGGGGCCGCTCCGAAACAGCCAGGGATATAGCTTGGAGGCCTGGGTCCCGGTGCGCACCCGCGCGGCCCCCTTCTCTCTCTGCGCGCGTTGGGCTGGACACGGATCCCCTGCGGTGAGTCCGCGCTCTCCTCTCTCCGCGTGCAGCCCTTCCTTCTCCCTACCCTGGAATGCTGGGCGCCTTAGGGGGGAGCCCACACTTTGGAAGGGGGTGGGGGCGAGGAGGGACAGTGACCAGAGTTTTCGATCTCCCCCCCTCCTCCGCTCCCGGCGTATCCAGTCGATATTTTTCTCGTTCTCAGGACAGTGTGGGAAGAGGGGGCTCAGTTAGACTTAAGACGGCAGCTGAAACACCACTGCTGCTTCCCCGCCCCCAGTGCCTTAGAGCGAGCGCCGCTAGCTTGGGAGAACTCTGCGGAGGAGAAACAAAATGTAATTCAGAGGTTTCTCCCTGCCTTGCTCTGGGTCATGCCGCAAGGTCCCAGAAAACAGTGGGATTTAAAATATGTGTCTGTGCGTGTGTGTGCTCTTAAGGCGCACACGTGCACGCGCACACTACACAGATAGATGTAATACTGGGAACTTAGGGAGAGGGGGCTCAAAATACCTGCAGACTACTGGAGACTGGAAAGACCTCAGGAGATGCATGAAGTCCAGGCCCTTGTTTTTATAGACTGGGAAGCTGAGGCTGGGGTGGTGGAAGGTCCAAGGTCAGACAGTCAGATGAGAACACCACCTTTTGGGTCAAGCGCCCCCCACTAAGGCGCCTCCTTTTTCCAACTCCCCAAACCCTTTAGGAAGAAACCCCTTTGTCTGCTCCTCCCCAGGGAGGAGGGGCTGGGACTGTGTTTGTCTCCGGACTAACGCCAGGTGTTGGTAAATTTGGGAGAAGCTGGGAAGGGAGTTAATGAGGTGAGAATGAAGGAGCGGGGCGGGGGAAGAAGAAACAGAGAAAAGGCGGAGAAAGCGACTCTGCGGCCTGCGGGCGGAGTAAGGATACTCCGCGGCCCCAGGACGCCGCTTGGCGGCCAGAAGTGGCATCCCGCCGGCCCCGTGAGCTTCCCGGCTTAGCCAAGGCGAGGCCGCCCCACCTCCGATCCGGCCTGGGCACCATCCGACCCACCAAGAGGGCATCGCTGGAGGAACTAGGAATCTCAGGACCCTGAGTAGCCCTCACTGCACAAAGACTTTTGCCATCCCCTTTCTCATCCTACCCGTCACAGCCCGAGAAACTGATGCCCCAGAGCAAGCCCCCGTTTCCTTGTCTTCTCACGGTCCACGATCTCACCCGACACTGGGTAGACGTGAGCGTAGAAGACTGCCGCTCGTTGGCTGACCAATCCCATTTCACATCTCCAGGCCTCAGTTTTCTCATCTGTGAGATAGGGGCAGTGATAGTACCATCTCTCAGGGATGCTGGGAGGGAAAAAAAATATCGATCGCGTTATATTCTTTTTAAAAGGTGAACTGTGTCATAATCACAGTTTGAATAACAACTGTGGTCCCAGTTTACAGAGGGGGTAAACCGAGGCCCAGCGGGGAAGGAGAATGCCCAAGCCGGCAATAACTAACAATATTGCGAGGATGAGAACCCAGATCCTGGGCGCAGAATCTGCTCTTCCCATTGCCCGCCTTCAGCCTCTGCCCTCGACACCTTCCGTCGGCTGTGTGCCTGTCCCTCTGCTCAGCTTCTCTTAGCTTCGCTCTGTGTGGTTCTCCCTCCCTCTCGCTGTCTCTCCGCCTGGTCTGTCCTGTCTTTGATCCTGACGCCCCTTTCTCTTCTCGCCGCGGGCGGCTCTAGGTGGACACGCCCTCGGCCGCGCTCCCGCGGCACCTAATTTGAGCCAGACGCCGGCAGCGTCCGGGACTATGTTGGGCTGGAGGCGACGCCCGCCGCGCGCCCGGCCTCCCCGGGCCCCAACCCCTCCTTTGTAATTTGAATAAAACGCCCCCACCCCCCACGCCCGTGGCCCCCGCCCCACGCGCCGCCTTAACCCGCAGCCTCCGCTCTCCCCGACTGCAGGCGGCCTGCGCGCAGGACTAGCGACGGCGGCCGGGAGCGCGGCTGGACTTCGGCGCGGCTTCCCCAGGGTGAGACCCCCCCTGCGCGCCCGCCGCGCGAGGATGAGGGCGCGGCCGCAGGTCTGCCAGGCGCTGCTCTTCGCCCTGGCGCTCCAGACCGGCGTGTGCTATGGCATCAAGTGGCTGTAAGTAGGGGATCCGCGTCTACGCAGATGGGCCCCCGAGGGCGGGGGAGGCGGAGAGCGTTAAGGGGCCCCCTGGTTCGGGCCAGCGTACCCAAGACCGGGGAGCAGAAGTAGCCTAGGGGCTGTGGGCGAGTCACCCTTCTTAAGCCTCCTTTTCCTCCTCTGTAAAATATTGTCCTTACCTGCGGGAGGAGCGAGACAGGGTGTGGAAGGCGACGGAATTGCTGTCCTGTGCAGCTGAGAGTTACGCAAGACCTCCACCAGGACAGATGGAAAGAGCGTGGTCGAGGTGCTCAGTCTTAGGGGTCTGTGCTCTGTACACAAGGCCTGCTGAATATTACGTGCCTTGTCATCTCCTGACCCTAGCTGGAGGTCCTCAAACAGTCCAGACTGCCCCACCTGCGTGACCTTGGGGAAGTGTCTCTCAGTTTCTGGGAGTCTCAGTGCGCTCCTTTGTCAAAGGAGGGAAAGAGCCTCTGTCTCACTCAGGTCAGATGAGAAGGGGCTCATGAAAGAACCTCCTTAACTGTCAGATGCTCTGCACATGTGAAAGACAGTCCTTTAGACAGAAATTATTAATGGAAGGGTAGGTGGGAGAGAAACTCTCTTCCATCCAGCAGAAGGGAGTGCCTGCTCTGTGCAGGACTGTGAGCAGTGAGGGCAGGCAGAGAGGAGTAAAACCCAGCCGCTTCCTGGAGAAGCTGCCCTCTGGTCTGGAAGAGATAAGCCCAGGCTGTAAATAACTCCCAAGTGCTCCAGAAGAGACCAGTGCAGTGCTGTGGGACTGAGAGGAGAGGAGCCCACCTGGTGGGGGGCACGTACTGGGACCCTAGGTCAATTTTTCCGGGGTAGTTCTCCTAGGAGGGACCTGAGGAATCTCTGGAAGTTTGGCGGTCGGGGCGGTGAGAGAAGGGCCCTTTTGGGTGGAGGAACTCCCAGGGTGGTTGGAAAGTCCAGGACAGGACACACTCTATAGAGTTCCAGGTCGGGGGCGGGGAGCCACGCAGATAAGACAGGCAGGGGACAGATTATGGAAGCTGGGGAGGGACTGTGAGGAAGGTTCGTGGATTAGCTGGAAGACAGGGCGATAGTGGCTGGGCCACCAGCAAACAGTCTTGAGGTCACCAGCCCTGCCTCTTCTGGGGCTGAGTTATCGATTAATTTTCCTCTGGAGAGGGGAACGCCATCTTTTTGCATTTCTTGTTTGCAAGGAGAAGCCTGGGCTCAGCGGCTTCCCAGTGTGTGTGTGTGGGGGGGGGGGGGGGGGGGGGGGGGGGAATCAACTTTTCTCAGCTGCTCCTGATTAGTTTTATGAGAAATCAGCCACTTTCCTCCTTCTGCTGGTACCTGGCACTGCCCCAGTTGGTAAGAACCTCTGAGCCCAATCCCTGGAGCTCAAGTCCTTCTCGCCCACCAGTAACATTGTATAGATAAGGAAACTGAGGTCCAGAGAGGGAAAGGCATTGTTAAAGGGCACAAGGAGCATCAGAGGCCAAGAACTGGGCTTGCCACTAACATGTTGTGGGGGACATTGCTGTCATTCCCTCTGAAAAATGTGTGACTTGTACGGGCCTCCAAGCTGGCATGTGGCTTGGTAGGGTCTGCAGTAGATGGCTAGTTAAGCCCAACATCCATGCTATCCCCACTGCATAGGTTAGGCTGCCACAAAAAAATGAGTATACCTCAGTGTCTGCCTTAAAAGTCCTTCCAGCCTCTTGAGGGAAACAGACGTATAACGATACAAAGTGGACTTTGGGCTGTGTCCTGGAAGAGGGAGCATGGGCGCCCAGAGAAAGAGTGGTTGGTTAGTCCCACGGAAGGGAGGTGACTTTGAGCCAGGCTTCAAAGGATAGATGGGATTTCAATGGCCATGGATGGAATGCAAAGCAGGCATCCTAGGCAGAAGGAACCGCAGGGACAGGACTGTGCGTGTGGGGAAACAGAGAAGCCAGGAATTACAGGAGCTTACTAGTAAATCCCCAGAGCTTTAGACATTTAACTTTGATAATACTCTTGTGAAGTAGGTGACATTCTTATCGCTACCATTTTACAAATGAGGAAACTAAGGTACAGAGAGGTTAAGTAACCGGCCTAAGGTCACACAGCTAGTTAATTAATGGTGGATGTGGGATCAGAAGCCAGGCAGACAGGCTCCATGAAGCCAAACCTCTTTGATAGTGGTTAAATTGCTGGAGCTGAAGATACAGGAGGAAGCAGGAGAAAGAGTGGAGTTTAAGAATAACAATATGTGTATGTGTATCTGTGTGTGTGTATATATGGCTTTGCAGACGATATGGCAAGGTCATATGTGTATATATATATATATATATATGGCCTTGGAATATGCCAGGCACTGTTCTACGTTCTTGATGTATGCTGTTTCATCTGTCTCCCAACCACCATGTGAAGTGGTTCAGCCATCTCCCTCATTAAACAGAAGAGGAAGTAGAGGCTCAGCGGGCCTTTAATGAACAGGGTGTCACAGCTAGTAGGCAGCAGGGGCAGGATTTGGACTTAAGCTGCCTGGCTGTGTTTCCTCTTGGTCTCAGGGAACCACAGGAAAGTTAGGAATAGAGAAGTGCACAGTGGGGATGAAAAGCTGGGGGTCCTGAGGATGTGCCAGGGGACCCTGCTGCCTTGGGCTTTGGAAAGTAAGCTGAAGAGGAGAGGGGAATTTGACATGGGAACTGAAAGCAGACGTGGCTGAATGACCCAGAATGCCCGCCTATGGGGACCAGGGACTCAGCCTGAACTTCCTGTGGAGTGGGGGTAAGGGAGAGGGGGTGGAAACACCTGGGGGGATCCCTCCTACCCAAGCCAAATGGTGGGAGACTCAGACCAGAGAGTGTGGGGAGGACCTTCTCTGGCTGTCGTGGGGGCAGAAAGGATGGTTCCAGCCTTTTCTGAGCCTCTGGAGGCAGCCCCAGGGTGGGTGGAGTGGCCCCAGTGAGCCTGCTGCTCATTCTGGGTCAGGCCTCTCAAGGAAGAGTCCTAAGAGACTCAGAGGGACACAGCTGCCGCGGAGAGGCTGGGAGAAGCGCTGGACCCGAGTCAGGAGACCTGAGTCCCAGCCTGAGCTCTGACAGTTCACTAGCTGTGAGCCAGACCTCAGGCAAATCACGAGCCTTTCTGAGCCTCAGTTTCCTCATCTCTACAGTGGAGTGAAAGAGCCCTAGCCTGTGATCTAGGAGTTCTAGCCTGGCTCTACTTCTGATTCTCTGATCGGCTGCTTGTGTACAGGTCTGGGCAAGCCCTACCCTTCTCTGGGCCTCAGTGTCCCCACTTGCACAATGGAGGGGCAACACTGAGGCTTGGAGAGGGACGGTGACTTGCCCAAAGTTGCAGCTGAGCTGGAGCTGAAACCCAGGTCTCTGCATCCCTCACCACCACCCCACCATTCCCAGGAGAGCCCCAGCTCCTGAATGAGGAGACCTCAGCCGTCCCCACGGCCCCCGTGGCATAGGCCTCGCCTGTGAACTCTCTGTCCCCTCATGTCCTCTCTTCTACCTTCTCCCCCATGTACCCACCCCCAGATAAACCAAAATGTTTTCAATTAGGGGTCTGCTGCAGTGAGGCAAGCCGGACGAGATGTCCAGACGGGTAACTCCCCCGCCTCCCACCCTAATCCTTGATTACCTCCCCAAGGGGGCCTTAGTTAGAAACGGTCATTACCACTAATTACCAGATGACCGCATCGCCCTCCTCTGGAGTGGAATCCGCTGCCTCCCGCCTCCTGATCTCCCGCTCTGCACGCTCCCGTGAGCCGGCCTCTCCCAGCATGCCGCAGCTGGCCGCTCTGTCCCAGCTGCGCTCTCCGCTGCCCCATGCCCACCCAGCACCTCCAGGATGGTTCCCGTCTGTCCTCCGCCCTCCTGGGAAGGCTGAACCTCATTATCCTCTCTGGATCCCCCTCATAGAACTTCTCTCAACACCAGCTGGGGAGATGGATGCTTGATGACTTCAGATGGACAGATTGACCCAGAGTGGCTGATCCAGACCCCCAGGAGTCCAGAGAACCCCTCCCAGGAGCCGCAGTGCCCGGTGCTCAGGAGTTACCTGAACTGAGCTCCCCAGGAAAAGTCTGAGCTTATGCTATCCACTTTCTGAGCAGGCGCCCAGGGAAAGGACCTGGAAGACAGCCACCCTGCATGCGTGCCTGCTGTATGCCCAGTACCGTGCTGGGTGCTTTCTCATATCTCTCCTGTAATCGATCCTGTTGAGAAACAGAAAACTGGCTCAGAGGGGAAGGATGGAAGCTGGGCAAGGGTGATGGGCAGAGGGGGCTCAGGGCAGGCTGAGTGTGGACGGACCCCAGCCCAGTAGAGTGGGGATCCAGGAAGGTGGCATCTGGAGGAGGCTGAGCACCCAGGCGTTGGACCACTTCAGTGTCCTCCTCTGATTAAAGTGGGTAATATTCTCCCAGGCCCCCTGAGACATTGTGAGAATGGGATGAAATGAGAGGCTCTGTAAACTGGGAACTGCTGTGTCCGTCTGGGACAGTGGGTCCATATGCATGGGCCGTGTTTGCTGGATGGAGGCAGAGAGGTTTCAACAACCAAGAAACAGGCTGGGCTGGGGGGTTATACTGCCCCTGTGTGGTCCCCCCTCACCCATTACGGGCTGCAGGAATTCAGGCAGCAGGTTCTCCAGGTATCCCGGCATTGGCAGGATCAAGCAATCAGGCCTGAGGTCTGCACCAGCTACACCAGCTTTCTTGGCTCATGCCTTGTGGGGAGGGGGGTGGGTGGGCCAGGGATGGCAGTGAAGGAGAAGCCCAAGTCACCCACAGTCAATCTCAGGCTGGGTTGTGCCACCCCAGTGTGGCCCCCAGACTGTGCTCACTTGTCCTGGCTCTGCTTCCCAGGCCTCTGGGAAGATTTCTATATTTTGGAGTTGTAGGGGCATGGCAGAGAGAGGCAGGAGGAAGCCAACTGACCTATTAGTACCCATAAGCACATATCATTTCACTTGGCCCCTGCAAGGCCTCCAGGAATCCCCATTATGTGGCTGATGCTCAGACAGTGGCAGCAGTTTACCCAAGATTGCACAGCATGTAGAGGCCAGAGCTTGAGTCCCAACCCGGGTCTTCTGACTCCCTCTGGTCCAAGATTTAAGTGGCTACAAGTGAGGAGCTCCATATATGAATACTCCAAATGCTTTCCAGCCATTATCACATTTAAATCTTAACCATAATCCTTGGAAATAGAATTTATCATTTTCTTATAACAGATGGCATGAGGCCCAGAGAGGTTGAGTAACTTACCCAGGTCACACAGCTGTTGCCCAAAGCCTGAGCTCTCGCCTGGGCTAGTCCATGAGCTGGAACATCTAGGTTACCTTATAACTGGTGACAGGTCTGTGCAGCTGTCCGTTGAGGGGCTCCTTGAGGAATGGATCTATGTCCTTCATTACCAAATGAGTCTGGGAAGAGTTGGTGCTTAGTAAATATTTCTCCCACAAGCAGATCAAGTTCATTTTTTTCATTTAGGTACAGGAACAGGGGAAGGGCATTCGTGGCACCAGGAAAAGCCTGGGCACAGGCATGGTGTCAGGGTAGTCCCTGTCAGAGAAGCTATGAGTCTGGTATAGTGGATATTTCAATATGTGGGGGGGGAAGGACAAGAGGCTGGAGAGCACTCGGGTGATGGTAGGCTTGCCACCTGAGGGGCCGTGAAGTCAGAGGGGAGCCCTTGACCTTGACTAAGTAAGTGCAAGAGGCTACGGTAGGAAGAGGCCACTAATGCAGTAATGTAGTAGATTTCATCACAGGGCACTGCCCATGGTATGTCAGCCCTGGACAGAGCATGTGACACTCATGGACTTAATCCCCCAGACAGTAGTGGGAGGGGAGAGGTTACTTGCCTTGCTCAAGGTCACGGGGGAGTGCGGGTGACGGAGGCGGGGGTGACAGGGCCAAGAGTCTGCCTAGGCCTGTGCTGTTCTTTGGCACTGAGTTGCCTCCCTTGGGATCTCAGGCCAGGAGCTCAGGAATCCAGGCCTTGCCAGGTCTCAGCCCTGACCCTGGATGAGGTCTGCCATGGTCCCAGCAAGTGGGACACACAGCACGCAGGCCTGAAGGCTGGCCCCTGGTTTCCCCTTGTCCCTCCAAGGTCTCTGCTGGATTTCTGAGGACCAGCTGGCCCTAGGGTAGGGACTAGGTCTATGTGGAACTCTTTAAGACTGTGGGGTCCCTCTAGCCTCCACTTAGAGGAGGTGCAGGCTGATGCAGTCTCCTCCTGAGAGAAGGCCTGGGAAGAAGGCGAATCCAGGATGGTCCCCTGGTCCTAAAGTCTTAGAATTTCAGTGCCCAGAGACGAGATCTGGGAAGCTCAGAGGTTCTATAGCATCATCAGGGTTCATAGAGAACCTCCTAGGCCAGCATTCTCAAAGCATGGATGAGGTTAGGACTCCTCAAATAAAGGGTTTTGTGCTCAGCAGACTTGGAAGTTACAAACAAAGCCTGTTGCTTTGCTGCAGGACTTCTCAGGACCTTTAAAATGGAAATATGCATTATTATTCTTCAAGAGGGGATATAGTATATCACATCCCTAAAAAGTGCTTGACCATGGATCCGCTTTTTCAGAGTGTCTCACTGGAGCCTGCTCTGGGGAATACAGTGTACAGGTACAGACACTGAGACCCAGGGAGGACAGTGATTTATCTAAAGTCACACAGCAAGTTAATGGCTGTGTGCTTAGTCACTCAGTTGTGTCCAGCTCTTTGTGACGCCATGGACTGTAGCCTGCCAGGCTCCTCTGTCCATGGGGATTCTACAGGCAAGAATACTAGAGTGGGTTGCCATGCCCTTCTCCAGGGGAATCTTCCCAACTCAGGGATTGAACCCAGGTCTCCTGCATTGCAGGTGGATTCTTTACTATCTGAGCCACCAGGGAAGCCCAAGTTAATGGCTAAATCCCATTTATCACAAAATTGAGTGGCTTTAATCTTTTCATAAATCCCTTGCATGTATGTGGGATTTTTACAGCCTGATACATCGATTTAATAATTAAATGAAGCCAAAATGAGAAGCTCCTAACTCACACTGTGCATCTAGTAAGTGCTCAATTAAGAATGTATATTATGCCAATGACTATAAGCTAGCACCTAGCATAGTGTCTGGCTCAGTATTGAGTGGATGTTGCATAAAAAATAATAATCCACAGCTGTGTGAGGACTAAATAAGGCAATGGCTGTGAATGGTTTGTGAACTAGAAAACTGTTAGTCTAATTATAATAAAGCTTAGGTAGGGTGGCGGGGGGTGGGGTCACAATCCTATGTTATGAATGAGGGCCTCAGGCCCAGAAAAGGACAGGGATGTGCCAAGGTCACACAAGGGTGGAAGGGAGCACCATTACCCTACTGGGGACAGCAGTGTTTGGCCTCCTGCTTTGCCAGCTCCTTCCAGTAAAGGCTCCAGACCTACTGAGAAGAGGCTGGGGCCATACAGTGGGTGGAGGGTCCCTCTCCGGCCTGACTTCCTTTTCACTGGTGCTGCTTTCTGGCCACGTGCAGGGCCCTGTCCAAGACCCCGGCGGCCCTGGCGCTGAACCAGACGCAGCACTGCAAGCAGCTGGAGGGCCTGGTGTCTGCGCAGGTACAGCTGTGCCGCAGCAACCTGGAGCTCATGCACACCATCGTGCACGCCGCCCGCGAGGTCATGAAGGCCTGCCGCCGGGCCTTCGCCGATATGCGCTGGAACTGCTCCTCCATCGAGCTCGCCCCCAACTATCTGCTCGACCTGGAGAGAGGTAGGGGGTCGGCGGGGCCTGCTAGAGCCTGCGGAATGCGTGTGGGTAGAGGTGGATGAATTCAGGCATAAATATATGTGTGTTTAGATAGGTGGCTGCATTCATGGATGGATGGATGGAAGCGTGATGGGTGGATGAGTGAATAACTGGATGATGGATGGATCCACGGATGGGTGGGTGGGTGAATTAATCATGGCCATGGATGTTTGGGCATGAATTGATGAATGGGTGAACATACGGGGAGCGCAGGGGAGCCTGGATGGCAGTACAAGTGCACGCATACCCCTCATACCTGGACAAAGAAATGAATGATGCAGGGAGGCCGGTGGGCGGGATGGGAGTCTATGAGAGTGCGACTGAGCCCACCCTTAGGGCAGACAGGTGTGCCGCACGGTAATTCTAGACCAACCCGACTCAAAGTGCTGTGAGAGGCCCAGAGAGATACAGAGATTAAAGAGCATCTGTGGAGAAGACTTTCTGGAGGAGGGGGCATTTGGGATGGATTTGGGTAGGGGTTCCTGTGTATCATAAGGAGGCTTTTGAAAGGCAGGGGATCAGTTCTGTCCCCTGCACAGTGACAGGCCGTGTGTGCGCAACACTTTACAAAGAAAGCCTCCCTTCTTCCTGAATTATCTCAACTCCAGAGCAGGCCCGTGAGGTAGGTATATCATTCCCACTCTACAGTTAAGGACACCAAGGCTTGAGAAGGGCAGTAACTTGCTTGGACCTGAGGCCAGGACCCCACAGCCAAGGCACCTTGGCTCCATCTTAGTTGCTAAGGTTGCTGTAACAAAGCCCCACATTCTGGGGGCTTCTCACAAGGGGAGAATCATCTTCATCTGGAGGGTGGAAATCTGAAGTCAGAGTCAGGGTGTCCGCAGGACTTCCTCTGAAGGCACAAGGGGGAAGACTCATCCCCACCTCATCTTCGCTTCCGGGGACTGCCGCGGTCCGCGTGCTCCTGGCCTGCCTTCGCTTCTGGGGACTGCCGTAGTCTGTGTGTTCCTTGGCTTGTAGCTGCATCTCTTCCAGCTCTGTCTCGGTCACGTAGCCTCTGCCCTCTTTATGTCCAAGATTCCCTCTTCCTCCAAGGACCCCCGTTGTTGTATCTGGGCCCACTCTGATCCGTCTAATGACCTCAGCTCAGTTACACCTGCAAAGACCCCATTTCTAAATAAGGTCACGTTCACAGGTACCAGGGGTCAGGACTTGACCGTATCTTTTTAGGGGATACCTTTCATCCTGCAGCAGGCTGTTTGAGGAGCTCAGGGACGGGGCCCTCAGTGCCTGAAAGCAGTCCCTGACGCTGGGTGTGGGGCATGCAGTGTGCTGAGTGTGTGAGGGTGTGCCTGTGGGGTTGCTGGCTTTTCGGGCTTCAGAGTGAGTGTGCCTGTCAGCTAGTCTATTTTGGGGAGGACGGAGGGGTGACAGTCGAATGGCCCTAGCGCCACCCTCCACCTGCTCCATCCGCTCGCCACCCCTGGCCCCATCTGGCCCCAGAGGCAGATGGGGACCTCAGCCCTGGGCACAGTCCTATGCTTGGGTCGCCCGCCCTGGTTGACCCTGCTCCTCCCCACAGGGACCCGGGAGTCAGCCTTCGTGTATGCGCTGTCGGCGGCCGCCATCAGCCACGCCATCGCCCGGGCCTGCACCTCCGGCGACCTGCCCGGCTGCTCCTGCGGCCCCGTCCCAGGTGAGCCACCCGGGCCCGGGAACCGCTGGGGAGGATGTGCGGACAACCTCAGCTACGGGCTCCTCATGGGGGCCAAGTTTTCCGATGCTCCTATGAAGGTGAAAAAAACAGGATCCCAAGCCAATAAACTGATGCGTCTACACAACAGTGAAGTGGGGAGACAGGTAACCACCCACCCGCCCACCCACCCCAGATGGTTGTGCTTGTGCCAGTTGGCCTGGAAAGGGCCACCCGGTGTGCCCCAGTGGAGGGGGAGGGGGTGGGGACGGGCCCTGATACCCCCACACTGATGTGTTCCTGGCCTCCCCTGACTCTTCCCTCTCCAGCTGCTTGGGGCTTGCCTGGCTTCTCCTCCAGGGGGTCCACCGGGGTTTGGGTTGGAGAACGTTGGTGGAGCAGAAGGAGCGCTAAGCTGGGAGTCAGGAGCTCTAAACTCACTGTGTGACACTGGGCGAGTCACCTCCTCTCTGCCCTCAGTTGTTCCCATCTATAAAATGGGATGGCTGGGTGCTCTCTAGTCCTCATTCTCACATTTCCTCAGACTCCTCCTCTGGGGCTCTGGGCCAAGGCCGGGCATGAGAGGAAGCATGGAGCGGGCCGCAGGCTGTAGAGAGCTAAGGGTCATCTCCTTGGATCTAATGGGAACCCTCTCCCATTTTAAAAACCCTCTCTAGTCTCCAAAACATGATTTCCCCTCCATGTATGTCATGATCAGTGTTGCTTTAATTCCTCACCTCATTGTACAGAAGGTTGGAATGAATGCATAAGTGAATGAACAGACCTTTTTAACAAACTTGATACTCATTTGGGTGCCAGACACCGTGGTGGGTGCTTGATTAGCTTTCACTTCCATGGTCCATGAAACCACACTGTGAAGAGGTACCATTACCCCTCCTTACAGACGGGGAGCTGATCCCGGAGGGGCGGAGTGTCAGCTGGGGATGCATCTCACCACCTCCTCCCTGCAGCCCCCTTGGGCCCATTGTGCAGAGGCCCCAAGTGAGGCAGAAAGAGCTTAGGTGGCTTGGCCAAGGACGCACAGTGCGATGGAGCCCAGGTCTATGGGATTCCAAGTCTAGAGGTTTCCACGTCATCACCTTCCTCTCTCTCATCTCCCTTATGTAACGATTCTAGGATGTCCAGGCCGTCTTTGGACAGTTGGGGAAACAGGTCAAGTCACCCTGTGGTCTGTAGCAGAGTCTGGCTAGGGACCAAGAACTTCTTCCTCTGAACCCTGTGGGCCTGCTCCCCACAACCCTTGGAAACCCACTGGAAGCCATTCACCATCCTCCTGCCCAAGAACCCAGCCCCACTCCTGCCCACGGCCAGGCCCCAGCCTCATGCTGCCATGCTCCCGCTACACTGGCAGCCATCCCATCCCACAGTGCAGTCCACTCAGGGTCCTCAGCTTTGGGGGCGCCTCACGCCTGTCCCCGGGCCCTCATACCTCAGAGCTGGCCTCCCTGGGACCATTCACAGGGGCCCAGGAGGGTCAATGACAGCACGCCCTGCCCTGGCACCGAGACCTCGGGAAGCCTGGCCCTTCCTGCCCTCTGAGCTGAGGAGCTGAGTGTGGTTTACTCTCCTGGATGGCTTAGAAGGACCTCGTGCCCTTGGGAAGCCCAGCGCGTCCTGAAGTCAGGTTCACTTCATTGTGTGCTCTCCACAGGCTTTGCCGAGACAGTTCCAGCCTCTAGACCCAAGTGGACTCCCTCACTCCCCACTTCCCGGCACTGTGAGGGGTAGGGAACCCTGGGACCTTGACCAGCGTCCTCACTAACTCCCCATGGGATTGCAGCAAGGCTCCCTCCGTGTGCCTCAGTTTCCTCGTACTTTTGATGCACCGACAGGTCCGGGAGACCCCTAACCCTTGCAGTGGAGCCCACAGGGCAGGCGGGAGGGCAGAGGGATCCCAGTCCTGAGTGCAAGGGGCCGGGGCTTAGACTTCAGAACTGGAAGACGTGCAGAAGGCGTCTCACTCACACCCCTCAGGTACACAGGGAGAAACTGAGGCCTGCGGAAGTCAGTCGCACAGAGTCATTTCCAAAGCCACGGCTAGAGTCTCCCCCGGCCCCGAGCCCAACCCTGCCCACCATAATTCTTACTTAGACTGACTTTTCAAAACCAAATATTGATTTAACTTGAGTAGTTCACAAGACGCTTTCATACATGTCATCTTGTTGAATCCTTTCAACGACTCTATAAGGTAGCGATTACGCACCTGCTCAGCGCACGTGAAGACAGGTGCTGAGTGATGATGCGGCAGCAGGCAGCCGCGGGGAAGACCAGCCCCGAGCACCCACCTCTTGCTGCTGCTGCTTCTCCTCTCCCTCCCTTCCTTTTCTTCTCCCGCTCCCTTTTTTTCAGCAAGCATTTTGTGAGAGAGGAAAAGCAGAGAATGTGAAAAGCCATGGCTTTCGGAACTGCCCTCAGAACTGGGTTCAAATCCCAGCCCAAGATCTCCTAACTGTGTAGCCTTGGGTGGGAGACTCAGCCTCTCTGAGCCTTCATTTTCTCTTTTTTAAATGGGGAAATTAATGGTGTCGCCCATGAACGACTTCTGTGCTGACGAAACCATCTGAAGTGGAGAGCACTAGGTACAGTAGGTGTGTGAATGGCACCGTTACTCCTGCGAAAGACACTCTCCCTGCCTCTCCCAGCTGCCCCCCAGGGTTGGAGAAGGAGCTAAGGATCTACCCTGCAGCTTTAGAGCAAAACGCCCTGTCCCTGTCCCTTGTGGCCCGGAGCAGGTGGTGACTCCCTGAGAACAATGGCAGGCGGAGGGGTGGGGCCAGGGCCCAGGGCAGGCAAGGGAAGGAGCCCCACCACCCAGCCCAACACCCTCCCCTGTCCGCAGGCTCTGCGCGCCTCTCTGGAAATGAAGTGTAAGTGCCATGGGGTTTCTGGCTCCTGCTCCATCCGCACCTGCTGGAAGGGGCTGCAGGAGCTTCGGGATGTGGCCGCCGACCTCAAGACCCGCTACCTGTCGGCCACCAAGGTGGTGCACCGACCCATGGGTACCCGCAAGCACTTGGTGCCCAAGGACCTGGACATCCGGCCTGTGAAGGACTCGGAGCTCGTCTATCTGCAGAGCTCTCCTGACTTCTGCATGAAGAATGAGAAGGTGGGCTCGCACGGGACGCAGGACAGGTAAGGGCCTGCTGCCACCCTGGCAGGAAAGGTCAGTCATGTGGGGCATGCCCCTTCCCAGCTCAGGCCCGGGCACACATGGTCGGTTGGGTTTCAGTTGGCATTTGGGGAATGGAGTTCCTGCCTGGTCGAATGCCGAGCCGGAGGTGTGGGGTCCCAGGGGCCCCTGGCAGAGCTCCTGGGAGAGGCTGTTGTGCACCTCACCCAGGCAGAGGCTCCTTGGGAAGGGAGGCTCCTGAGAGGTCCCTACCTCACCTGCCCCCTAGTGACGGAGACAGATGGGAGGAGACAATGACTGTGTGGGAGACAAGGGCTAGGAAAGAGGCTGCCTGACATAAAATAGGTCCTCAGTAGATGTCTGTCAAATGAATACGTGAAGGATCATGTCAGACAACCTGCTGGTTGGACAATGAACTGAGCCATGGGGCGGGGGAGGCAGCAGGCAGCCCCTGTGGCCACACCCAAAGTCTGCAGAGCATGGAGACAGGACCAGGGCAGGCACGCTCCAAAGGGGCAGCAGGAAAGTGAGGCCAGCCTGCATTTTGTGGAGAGAGGGTGCTCCCACGTCCCCACCTACATCCACCCCTCCCAGACCCTAGCTCTCTCTTCTAGCCTCTCCCCCGCCTCCCCCTCAACCCTCCATTTCAGAGCCAGGGCTGGGATCCCTATAGCAAGGCCTATCCTAGAGGCTGAAGCTGATGCAGGACTGGAGAGAGGGAGGGAGCCACTGGGGACAACAGACCTCCTGGGTCTGGTGGGCTGGAGGGGCTGGTGAGGATTCAGAGGGGCAGCTCTTTCCTGAGATGGTTCAGGAGGAATCCAATCCTGAAATGCTATAAAGAAATAGTTGTGCAATCAAATACACTGGGAAATTCTCTTTGCAAGACACGAGAACATATTAAAGGCTCTGAGGAATCCCGCAGTAAAGGATCTGTCTAAGCCTCTGTTTCCCAGAGGTGTTTGGCTGTGGAACTCTTTTATTAAGGAGCCCCTAATAGCATTCCACAAGACGAGTGTTCTTCGGGGTTAAAAGAATATTGAACCAGAGTGAGGGTGTCTGAGAACGTGTCTGGCACATAGTTGGTGCCTGGCCAGCTTTTGCTTCCTCCTCAGCCCACGTTCCTGTCTCTAGGAGAGGGGGGCTGCTTTGGGGGGCTCCCTCCTCACGGGCCAGGGCAGCAGGCTGTAAGAGGAGGCCCAGGCGCCCATCTGGAGGCCAGATTGAGGAGGTCAGGCAGTGTGAAGATGGAACCAGGTCAGTCCAGAGAGACAGGAAGGAGCAAGAGTCTAGGCTGAGGACCCAGGGTGGGTGTGATGAGGATGGGGTGGGGGTAGGATTCTAGAACCCACAGGACCTGGGGGAAGCCCACTGAGGACACCAGAGCAAAGAGGGGTTCTCCCTGGAGCCTGGGGTGGCTGTGCCTGTGTGTATCTCAGGAAGGACAGCTCCCATCCTGACGCCACAGCTTTCTAGCAGGGGGACCTGAAGCTCAAGGTTGTCTTCTGTGCCTTGGGGACAATGCCACACACCTGGAGGGTTGGTGTGATTCGAATCCCACAGCCCCTCCATGCTGGGCGTGATCAGTGCCCTGGGAAGGGTTTGTGAATGACTGGCTCCCCCGACCCCCTCCCTGAGGCTGCCAGGCCTCTTCCTTCCCAGCTGTCGTGACTCTGCCCCAAGGACTTGCCCCCAAACTGTTGATGAGGAGGCCCCCTCCCACAGCACCAGCAGCCACCTTTGCTTTCTCAGAATGCTATCCTCCCCTCACTGCCCCGCCCCCAGTTTCCCGCCATGCTCAGCCCTCAGCCATTCCTCTGAGGATGGGCCTTGGCAGACAGCTGTATGGGTCAGCTTTTTCTGCAGTAACAAACCACTCCGGTGGCTCACAACCACAGACACTTTTTACATCCATTATATGAGGCTCTGGCTGGCTTGGGAGGGACATCAAGTGCTCAGATTGTGACAGAGGGAAACCGGGGAGCCCAGAGGGGCCCTGACTCAGCCTGGACAGCAAGGAAGGCTTCCTGGAGGAGGGGAAATGTGAACTTTACTAGGCTGGGGATTTAGGGACTCAGGGGGTTGGATGGAAATGAGCTTTGCTAGCTGTAAAAGGCAGGTGCATAGGTGGTACACATAGCTGGGCCCCCTAGCCAGATAAGATGCCCTCCTCAAATCCAGCCTGGTGAACTGAGGCCCCTCAGCAGTCCCTATTCCAGACTCTGAAACCTGCTCTATCCCCAGGCCCCAGCCTCCTCAGCTCCCCATCACAGGCACCATCATAGGTCTGAAGCTGGAGGCCAGATTTCAAAAATTGCATGTCAGGGACCCAGAAATAAAATGAAACCCTTTCTACCACCCTTTCTTGGTCTAGAGACCTTCAGGATAAGACTGAGAGGCACTAATGGTGTTGAATGACTACTACTTCTACTCAACTGCTGACCAGTCTCCTCCCTGGCCCCCCTGCCTCCAGCCTTGCTGCTTCATCTGTCTGTCACTCCCCCTTACATTAGGTCAGGTGTTTGTTCTCCTTGCCCTCACCACCCTATGCCCTCACTTCTATCTGAGATTCCTACTCATCTTTCATGCAATGGCCTGAATGACCCCTCCCCCTCCAGGAAGCCTTCCTGAACTCTCACAGACCTGGTGCTCACCCTGTGTGATGCTGGGCAAGTCCTTTGCCCATTCTGTGTCTCAGTTTCCCCATTATGACATACGAGGCTTGGATTTGGTCGTCTCTAGGGCTTACTCACCTAGGACACTCTGGGATTCCTTGGTCCACGTGACTGTGGGCACCCCGCTGCTTCCCATGACAGCATCCCAGTGAAGCCTAAATGCTGACCTGCACAGACATTTCCTCACTAGATGGAAGAACCGATGGCAAGGATATTTGGGGTTTATAGTGACCTTCAATGTCTTCTCTGCCCACATGAGTGATTCATTTCTTCCTGAATCACTTCCAGCCCATGGATTCTCTGCCTCTTAGGTGGGGAGAATGAATAAGCAAACCCTTGTAAGACCTTGAGCAGGCCTCTGCCCTTTGCTGAGCCTGTTTCCACCTATAAAGTGGGCATAGCAATTCCACTGACCCAAAGACCCTCCCTGCCTCCAATAAGATAAAATTCTGGAGGGAAGCACCTACTTCAAAGGGGGCAAATGATTGATAGACCCTCTGTCCCCAAGAAGAGAGTGCCAGATGCTCCCTGTGCCTCACGTCTGATGCCATTTGTTTCCAAATTTCTCCTAAGATTCGAAAAGTAAAAATGATCTTTGTTAGAATATAAATAAGGATTAAATATGAAGATAGGATTATTGACCAATTGTTTGAGACATTTTCAAGTATTTAGAAGTAGAAGGTATAGGAAAAGAGACAAAGGAAACAAAACACTCCCTCACTTTAATAAACACCTATTAGAAATAAAGGGAAAAATGAGAAGGACCCTGGGAAAAAGAATTTATTTTGAATTCCCCAAAGACCAAGACACTATCCAAGGGGGACTGAGGCAGCAGCCATGGTCGGAGGAGGCTGGGGCTGCCTGGCTGGGAGTGGGGGTGACTGGTGAGTGATGGGGGTGCTCACTGACCTCCCCATCCCCCTCCAGGCAGTGCAACAAGACATCACATGGCAGCGACAGCTGTGACCTCATGTGCTGTGGACGCGGCTACAACCCTTACACAGACCGCGTGGTCGAGCGCTGCCACTGCAAGTACCACTGGTGCTGCTACGTCACCTGCCGCAGGTGTGAGCGCACCGTGGAGCGCTACGTCTGCAAGTGAGGCCATGCGGCTCCTCGGGGACCCGTGGAGCCCAGCCAGGGGGGCCGGAGACACCCCGTGGATTTTGGCTTCTGAATTCCAGATGCCGAGCATGGAAGGAGGCTTGTGCTTTGCCTCCACTTGGAAGCTGCCAGGAACAGAAGGCTGGGCCATCAGGGAGGGAAAGCCAGGGCATCAAAGGAGACCGACAAGATTAAAAATAACCTGGCAGCCCGAGGCCCCGGAGTGCCCACTTGCTGCCTTCCAGGCAGGTCTGAGGAGCCAGGGGCGTGGATTTGGCAAGACTGGTATGGACTCGATCTTCCGTAGCCAGAGACACCAGCTTCCTGGGAAGTGGGAGGTCAGTCTGTCCTCAACAGAATGTTCTGTAGGCGTAGCCCTCGAGACCCCCGGCCCACCCCAGGGTTTGAGCCTACTGGTCCTACCACATGGAACCACTAGCTTGGGTTGTAAATGTTTTTTTGTTTTGTTGTTCTTCCTCTGGGATGTGGGAGCTACGGAAATATTTATAAAACATAGCTTTTTCTTTGGGGTGGCTGGCTTCAATTCCTCTTTATATATTTTATATATATAAATATATATATATATGATGATCTATATTTTAAACAAGCTCTTTAAACAGCTGTTTGAAATAAATGCTGAGAACCCCAGCCCTCCCCTGCAGTTTCTGGCCTCCTCAAGTGAACTCAGAGGATTCCGGGGCTGGTGGAGCGAACTCTCCGGTTTCTAGGCAAGGTGGCATCTTATTGATGTTTCCCCTCCGTGGCCCCCCCATCCGGTTCTGGCCCCAATCTCCTTTTAGGATCTCCAGGTCAAGGGCGATGACAGATGTCTTGAAACCCAAACCCAGCTGGCAGACTCTTTGTTCCTCAGGGGCACACATGCGGGTGTACATAGCCTGGCAGTGGCATCAGACCTGCTAAGTGGCTTCAAGAGAAACCCTATCCAGGCGCTGGGAACACAGGCCTCAGGAGGTGGGGGCAGACCCAGGCTCCAGCTAGCCCTGGCAGGGTTTCTGTGTGACCACGGGGCAGGCTTTTCCCTCCCTAGCCTCAGTTTTCCCATCTGTAAAGCTGGTGGTAGAGATCAAGGTGGTGGTTGGGAAAGGCCCCCAACTTCATGCCTGGACCAGTGGGCATGGCTGCAGTGGCCGTGACTGGAGTCTTGTTCTGGTTTGAAGGTGGAGCCATCAAGATTTGTCTTTTTCATGGTTGTGGGGCATAAGGGTGGGGAGGACGGAGAAGGACTACAAGTGTTCTGGCTGAGTGCTTGGAAGCATGCTGGGATGGGGTGGAGAGAGGACTAGGGTTCAGACTTGGTGGACTGTGATGTTGGTTGGGTCCCAGTGGAAATACCGGGTAGATAGGAGATAATCGAGCCTGGGGTTCCAAGGAGAGCCCAGGGGTGAGATGCCCATTTGGTCACTGTCACTAAAAGGCAGAATAGAAAAGCGAAGCGAATCAAGACTGGGGCCTGGGACACTTGTGCTTTGGAGGTCAGGGAGATGAAGAGGAAAAGAGGCAAAGAGAGCAAGAGGTAGCAGCCAGGGAGATGGAGAATCCCGGGGATCTTAGCTGTTGTCAAGTGAAGATGGGGGCTTGCAGGGGTGACGGTCTCAGGGCCCTCAGCGCTATTACGCTCTAAGCTTCAGCCTCACTTCCTGGGACGTGGGTAGCACTGATGAGTGAGTACAGAGTATCCGGGGGTCACAGTCGTTCCCCACCAATGGAAGTAATTATCAATAACCTATATCTGCTGTGGCTGTGGGTGACTGCACCAGACAAAGAATGTAAAAGAACATTATAAACTGAATTTTGGTGTACATGGAAGAGACGCAAAGACTGAGGGGAAAGCTCTCCACTCCCCAGACCCTGCAGAGACACAGGGTGGGAAGAGGGAAGGCTGTGTGGCCAGAGTCCTGGAGTCAGAGTCTGGAGGGAACCTGCAGATTAGTCTTCTGGGCTCTCAATCTGTTTTGCAGATGAGGAAATTCCAAGATGGGAAGGACCTTTCCTGTGGTCACAGAGCTGATACGGGGCCGGGGGCTGGTGGTGGGGCATCCTAGTGTGGGCCTCCCACCAGCATCTGTGCAGAAAACTCAGCCTCTGTTGAACAAGCACCTGGGGTGTGTGCTCTCCCCCGTCCAGGGCTGCCCCTGCTCCACACTGGCTCCCGTGGCCTGCAAAACCAATTCCCTGGCCCGGCATACAAGGCCCTCCCCAGGGCCCAAGTGACTCTTCCAGCCACATTTCCTACAACTCCTTGGGCATCTCTCTGTCCAGCCTCCCTCTGGGCATCTGCCGCTCTTTCACAGAAGGCCTGGAATGTCACTTCCCTGTTGGAATTCCACTGAGCCTTTGGAGCCATCTCTATAAAGCCTTCCCTAATGCCCTCAAGCTCCATATAACCCTTTGACTCTGTTTTTTTAAGATTTTTTTATATGGACTAGTCTTCATTGAATCTGTTATAATATTGCTGCTGTTTTATTTTTAATGTTTTGGTATTTTGGCCATGAGACAAGTGGGATCTTACATGACAAGGGATCAAACCCGTGGCGCCTGCATTGGAAGGTGAAGTCTTAATCACTGGACCACCAGGGAAGTCCCTATACAACCCTTTGGATCTTTAAAGCAGCCATCGCACTCATGCTTACAGTGGTCAGCCCACTTTTTCTCCAAGGCCCATGTAAATGGTGCTCTCCCCCAGGAGTCTTCCCTGACCACCCTCAGCCTGGGCCAGTGGCCTCCTCTGGGTTCCCACAGCGTCTGTGTTCTCCTCCCACTTTGCACTGAGCCATGGTGTTGTAGAGAGGTCTGTGCGGCGTCTCTGCCTGCCTCCTCCTCCCATCTAGGGCCTCCGCCTGAGCTGAGACCAGTCCAATGCATCCGTGGAGGCCCCAGGCTTCAGCAAAGGCATCCCAGAGGCTGAGTACATGCCTTGGAAATATTGGATTTGGGGGTGTCCTTTGGACCTTAACCAGGATGAGCAGATGGAGAAACCAGACCAAGGACCCACAATGACTCAGAAAGGGCAGTCGTAGTAATGCAAATACTACCTGTTATTGTGCACCTGATGTGTCTTATTACACACGTGTTGTCCAGAGCCATCTTCACAACAGGCCCCGGTGGGTGGTGGTATCTCCCTCTGACAGGTGAGAAAAGTGAGGATCTGAGAGGGGAGGCCACGTGGCCCAGATCACACAGTAAGTTCATAGCCATGCAGGGAGCCCAGGTGTGTCTGATACCGAACCCCTTCTCACACGTCCTCACTCCCAGACACGGGGAGAGCAGGGTGGAAGACAGGCTACTTCCGGCTCAGAACAGGCGATTCAGCGGGGCCCCTGACTCAGCGGGCCTGCTGCTGGCCAGTGCCAGGTCTGCTGTGAAGCCTTGCGCCTTTCTGCTAGTCAGGGGCTGGGGAACGCAGGGACCGTGGAGAGCTGCTCCCTGGACTGCTCTTCCCCGACCAGATCAGGGTTCTAAGCACGCACTTAAGCTGAGCCCCCGTTCCGGGGAGGTAGGAGTGGGGCTTTCACCTGTGGGAAGGCCATAAACTCAGAGCTCTGGTGTCTCCCAATCTCACTGTGTTCTGAGATTTGGAACCATAAGATCTGGGTACCCTGGACTTTCAGAATAAATATCCTCAAACCACTGCACTGGAAGTCCTGTTGCAGCCTTTTGGGCCAGGAGCCAATTCAGAGAATTTAAAAGGCCCAGGTATGGATCTTTCTGTGGGTGTCAGAATGCTTGTTACCAGCAGGATTCCTGACCCGACCCACACTCCATCTCCCTTCTTCCCTCGGGGGCAGCAGTCCCAGACTGGGCAAGGCCTCGAGATGGCAAGTCCCCAGGCATACTAGGACCAGCCACTTTGAGGAGGCTCCTGAGCCAAGTGTGGGAGGCCGGCCGGAGACACGGGAGAGACAGGGCCGGGGGAGAGAGACAAGGAGGCGGCAGAGAGGAAACAGGAACTCTTGAAAAGAGGGAGAGATTAGCTCGGTGGGAAAGGAGAGAATGGGCAGATAAGGTCCCCTGGGGAGGCCAGGTCAGGCCAGCGGAACAACGAAGAGGGGACTGGCCCCAGCCTGAGCAGGCTGACGGTCTATTTTTCCTTAGGTCATGGAGACCAGCTGCCAGATTACACAGACCAGGCCTCCAGCAGGATGCAGGCCCCAGTCGGGGACCCCAGACCTTCGAGGGACTGGATGGGGCAGGGGGAGTTGGGGGCTGGAAAACTGTAAACCCAGCGTCTTTCCTGCTCTCTTGCTGTGTGACTCCAGGCAGCCACTTGGCCCTCTTCTCTGCAGCGATTGTCTCATTTAATTCTCAAATCATTCTGAGGGGTTGTGTCTAGTATCTCTTTTTTATTATTGATGAAGAAACTGAAGTGCAAAGAGAGAGAAGCGATGGCCCATGGTTACAGAGGCGCAAGTGGGAGAGCAGGGATTCGAGCCCTAGACTGCATGGCTTTAAGTCTGTGAAGGCCATCCCAGGGATGGAAGCCTAAGCAGTTCTTGACATCTGTAGCAGGGACTGGGGGCTGTAGTCAGGTGCAGAAGTCAGGGGACCTCTCCCCATGGCCATCAGGCTGTAGCTCAGCCAACACTTCCTGCCCTGTCCTCCCCTGACTGTAGAGCTCACCATCACCTGGGTCCCTGGACTTGCAGGAACCACCTGTGTGTGGGAGCAAGGAGGGTGAAGCTCACGTGTCCCTATTCTGGGGGACAACTCCCAACTCCCAGTTAGTGTAGCAGAGATGGCTGAAGTCAGAAGACGGCAGAGTCCTGAGGGCTATGGGTATGGTGGGGAGGTTAAGCCCGCTCCTAAGAGGGTGACAGAGTAAGGAGTGGGAAGTCTGGAAGACTTCTTGGAGGAGGTACCATTTGCACAAAGTCTGGAAGGTGAATAGAATTTTAGCAGATGGAGAAGGAAGTGAAGGGGAGAGCCTGCAGTGTTTACTCGGAGGAGGCCAGAAAGGGGATGTGGATGGAGCTCAGGGACCCGTGTGCACCAGGGCAGCACAGGCCTCAGGTCGGAACGTCGAAATCAGGTATCTAAGACCACCCCACCACGGTGCTAGCTGCCAGCTGGTTTGTCCACCACCTGCCTGCCAGGTTCCCGCCCACCCTCAGAGATGGCTGGCTTCAGGCAGAGCCATCTTAACAGCTGTACGTTTAATGGGTCCCTTTGCTCTTGTAGACCAAATCAATATCCGCTTGGCTCCCAGACCTGTGGCTGCTGAAGACTCTCCTTATGGGACCCTTGGTGCCCATTGCTTCAGCTGCTGGGCTCCTTTGGGTGCTGAAGGGCTGGGGCAAGGGTGGAGTGGGGGGGAGGGGGCAGATCACACAACTAACCCAAACACCCCCAGCCAGGCTGGAAGTGGAGACGGGGCTTGTGAGAGCCCCGCCCCTGCTGTTCCTGGACAAGGGCATGGCTGCAGTTAAACCCAAGTGTTTATTTTATGTCTCCACCGTTTTTGTATCCATACTGTACCAGCGAGCTGTCCCTTGGGGGTGGGAAACTGGCTGAGATGCGCTGGGACAGCAGCCTGTGAGGCTACCCATGAAGGGGCCTCTGACTCAAGATTCTGCTTCACTTTTCTTAGATTCTCAGCTTCCATCCAGGACATTCCATGGTCCTGGGAGTTTAGAACCCAAGACTGGAGGACACCAAATGTCTAGCATGTCTAGAATCTGAAGAATCCCAAACTGGATGGGATTTGCTTTCCTCCATCTGAAATGGGAGCATCATTGAAGTCTTTCTAGTTTTACATCATTCCTCCTCTCCTTACCCCATTTCTCCTCCCCCAAGAGATGTCCTCACCTCTGACCCCGGAGGTGGTGGGGGGTGGGCAGGAATCCTGCTTGCAGCAGACCCTGGTTTTATTCAGCATCTCCATGGACATTTCTGGGGTAAAGGACAGGAAGCCTGGGTACCACCTCCTGGGACAGATTCCTTGTCTGGGTGGTTTTCCTACTTGTCTGTGATGGGCTTATTCTCCGTGCTTCAGGTGACATCCACCAGCAGACCCCTGCTTCTCAGGTGTAAGTTTGGAGGCCATTGCCCTCCTGGGGGTTGCTGTTCCTCCTACTGTCCCCGATGGCTCCTATCCCCACAAACAGACCCATGGTTGCCACCCAGGGATGGGACCTAGATCTTCAGAAATGGAGCATGGATGACTGCCCTCCACACTCTTTCCCAGCAAAGCCCAGGCTGGGTCTCCATTTCTGAAGCAAAAGAAAACAGACACCCACTACCTCCTGCACGCACACAGAGCTTACCTCCACACATCCACCCCAACACACCAGGGACACCCCACCACCCTCTGCACAGCATACGTGAAATGCACAAACTCTGCAGGGAAGCCCCATTGTGTAGCAGGTAGGGCCATGGCCCATTAGAATCAGAGCCAGGGTTTTCTCTCTGCCACTGCCCCTTATAAGCTGAATGATCCTGAACAAGCTTCAGATCCCAAGGCTCCACTTCCTCACTTAAAAATGGAGGTGAACCCATGTCTCTCCTGATCTGGGTAAAGCATTGAGCACCATGCCAATGGTGGCTGGACCCTCTGGCCAGAGCTTGGCCAGTGGTCCCTATTATGCTCTCCACCTTTCCTTCCCCGAAGCTTCCCTGGGCTTGCCCCGTGCTCTGCTGAGTGCTGGGGACACAGGAAAGCCTGTTCTGGCTCACCTGCCAGGGGTGAGGGAGTCCCTCGGGGAGCAGACTCTGCCATGGGAGAGGCCGGAGTGTGGCTGCATGGAGTGGTTAGCACGCTTTGCTCTTGGCCGGCTCTGACTGACTCCTGGCTCTGCCCTCTCTGGCTGTGTGGCCTGGGATAAGCTGCTTAACCTTTCCGAGTCTCTGTTCGTTTATCTATAAAGCAGCACAAATAACAACACCCATGTCTCTGGACTGTCCTGAAGCTCCAACTAGATAATGGACATCACGTACTTGGTAGGTAGCAAGAGTCATTCATTGGTAGATTGTTATCAAATCAGACTTCAGTCACTCAGTAAGTCAACAAATGTCCAGGGAGCAACTGCACTGAGCTAGTCACTGCTGGGCTCTGGGGAATCAGAGCTGAGGTCAACATGGCTCCAGCCCCTAGAGTCCCCACTCATGACGAGTGGGCTGGGAGAGGGGGCAAAGCGGGCCAGGAACCTGCAACCAGGGGACAGGGAGAAAGTCAAGGTAGCCCTCCCAGAGGAGGCCTCTTGGCCCTGCAGCTGGATCTTACAAGGATGAGGAGCCGTGGCCATGAAGACTAGAGGACACACAGGCAGGGGACCAGCACCACACAAATGGGAGGACGGGGCTCTTCCTTCAGGATACTCTTGGAGGCCTTGAGGTTTACAGCATAGCCCAGCTCTGGGAGCAGCGTCCTACAGGAGGGTGCAGGGACCGCCACACAGGCGTGAATCCCAGCTCCGCCCTCACGCGCTGTTCCTTTGACCCTGGGACAATCTGAGGACCGGGAGGGTCTGCCCAGCTCCTTGATGAAACCCTTAGCCCTGCAGCCCCCTGAGTACTTAGGCACCCCCTGTCTCCCCCCAGGAAGCTGTGGGCCTCTGGGAGGGCCCTTCCCTACCATCAAGTCCCCCAGCCCAGCTCTCCACAGGGTACCCCCACTCCAGGGGCACCTGGGGCTTCTAGGGATGCCATCTTATTCCCACTGCCTCCCCAGAACCTAAACCATGCCTGACCCAGAGACAGAGCAGGGGCACACAACTTGATGGGCTGGGGGACCCACATCAGAGGGGTAGGACGCTGCCCCCTGGTGATGGTGGGCACCCAGAGAGGCAGCCAGACCATCCTCCCCCAGGTTAACCCTACTCTATAGACGAGGAGGCTGTTCCTGAAGGGCTCTGGCTCCCAGAGGCTCTCCTCCTCTCACTCACGCTCACATCTCCTGAGCACCTACTGTGTGCTGGGGCTGCCCCAGTGTGAGTGTGCCTGGGGTGTCATCCTTCCGAGTGCCCTGAGAAACCAGACTCATGGAGAGTTTGAGATGGAAGTCAAGGGGCTCACAGGCCCAAACTCTGGGCTCTAGGACCTGGCTTCTGGGAGTCTTAGAGAAGGTGCCACCTGAAGGCATGGTGTTGTAGAATCAGATTCACAGACTCACAGGCTTCCCAGGTGGTGCTAGTAGTAAGAACCCACCTGCCAATGCAGGAGATGTCAGAGACGTGAGTTTTATCCCCAGGATTGGTAAAATCCCCTGGAGGAGGGCCTGGCAACCCACCCCAGTATTCTTGACTGGAGAATCCCCATGGACAGGGCAGCCTGGCAGGCTACAGTCCATAGGATCACAAAGAGTCAGACATGACTGAAACAACTTAGCACATTACAGATAACATCACAGACTCACATGCCTTAGAACATGGAAAGCTAGACTGAGCCCTACAGTGGGAAAGAGCCCACCGAGCGCCTCCTGCGCCCCGGCGCTGCATCACCCATGTGTCCGGACAGCCTCGCCTTGCATGGAGCCCTCGGGGTCATCACACCATCATTGCCACAGAAACAGCTTCCTTGGAGGAGACCTCAGAGCGAGGCCAAGGCTCAGCCCCACCACTCATTCCTGGGTAGCCTGCGTCACCTGTGTGCTTCACTGTCTTCATCAGTAAAACGGGGACAATCACAGTTCTGCTCTGTCAGGGAAGCTGCGAGAAGTCGGTGGGATCAAGGGCTCAGGCAGCCTGTGGCCCTGTAAACATGCGCCGTGAAGATCATGGTGCTGAAATTTGAGGCCTGGCTGTTCAGACCCGATTCCACCCTGGAAGCTGGCCCATAATGGGCCACCCCTCCCTGGAGAACAGTAGACCTGGCCTCCTGCTCAGCACTGGCCACAGTTCTGGGCAGAGCAGGTTTTTATAAATGGCTGGTTTTATGATTTAGGGCAGGGGACAAGTGGCATTTGGGGATTTCTTGTTAGCCCATCCAGAATGCCACCCTGGTAAATGGAGTCCCTCTGAGGCCCTCTGTCCTTGGGAAAGGAACTCTGTCTGTGTTGTCACTGGGTCTTCCCATGTCTGCTCAGAGAGATGGCCTTGGTTCCCTTCACAGCTGCTCACCGAGGTCTGCCTAGCAGTAGGTGCTGTGTGGCGGGCGGGGGGTGGGGGTAGGGGTGGGGGGGGGGGTGGGGTGGGGTGGGGACAGGTGTTCAGGGAGGCTTTGGTCACTAGAGAGACAGAGGAGCCTTGAAAGGCAACCTGTCCAACCTCCTGCCCCCACCCCCACTCTACAGATGAGAAGACTGAGGCCCAGAAGGGCCTGGCTGCACCAGGTCCCACTGTGTCAGAGGCTGCTTCTCCAGCCTTGCTCTGGCCTTTGAATGTGCCTGAGCTAGGCAGAGCCTGCTGTGATCAATCTCAGCCCCCCTGCCCGCCTTGCCCCGGAGGCAGTCTCCCCCTTCTCTCTACACTGCCCCAGAAGCCAGAGTGGGCACACCAGAGGGGATCCTGGGTCCCGCCAGGCCCAGAAAGGACAAGCCCAAATATTTAGTCTCTGCGGAAGGGAACAGAGCTCGGATCCTGGCCCAGAGGCCCTTCCTCAGGCCCCAGGCCAGGAACCATGTCACACAGGGACACGAGCCCCCACTCCCCACCATGTCCTAAGGCCCCAAGCAAAATTTTTTCCTACAAACCTGAAGTTATTGAATGAGGTCACCATTTTCATGTGACTTCATATTTATCGTTCATTCATGAATAATGAATGAAGCCATCATTCATTATTCCTCTGGGTCAAGGCATCATGTTCTCCTGCGAAGCTCCCTGAAATAGTAGCAGTAATAAGTTGTTGTTCTAACTGTTGCTTCCTGACTCGCATACAGGTTTCTCCGGAGACAGGTAAGATGGTCCAGTACTCTCATCTCTTTAACTTTTCCACAGTTTGTTATGATCCACATAGTCCAAGGTTTTAGCATAGTCAATGAAACAGAGGTAAATGTTTTTCTGAAATTCCCTTGTTTTCTCTATGATCCAGCAGATGTTGGCAATTTGATCTCTGGTTCCTCTGCCTTTTCTAAACCCAGCTTGAACATCTGGAAGTTCTCGGTTCATGTAATGTTGAAACCTAGCTTGAAGGATTAGTAATAATACTAACAATAACAATAACAGCAACTCACACATCTACAACGTACAGTTCACACAGGGTTTCATATCCTGCAGCACCTCATAACAGCTTTGTAAGGTGGGGAATATTATGGCCATTTTAAATGGGAAAAGTGGGCTCAAAGGGCTGTGACCCAGGGTCACGGAGAGCGGCTGGACTCAGATTTGGGTCTGATGGCAGAGTCCTGGTCCCATGTTTGGGGAGACAGTGGTGCAGACAGCTTCGCCCAGGAGGGAGGCCTCCTCCAGGTCGGGGCAGAGACCAGCTGCATCCCCAGCTCCTCCTCTTCTCTACAGCCAGACCCCTGCCCCTGCCCCTAGCCCCAGGCTGGCTGCTGTGTGAAGCCCAGATCAGGGTTCCCATGGGTCCTCTGGAAGCCTGTCTTACCCTCCTCCCATCACCCCCTAGTCCTGAGTCCCTCTGGTCTCCCATCTCTGTAAACATGAAATCCCATCTTTCCCCACCCCATGCATTAGAAATGCAAATTGTCAGGCCCCACCCCAGCTCCACAGAATCAGCTCGCTGGGGAGAAGGGGTCAGCAATCTGTGTTTCCAGCAGATTCCCCAGGTGGTTCCAATGCTAGAGACTAAGCACTATTGCTCTAGTGCGCATGCCTGCCTCTTCACTCTCCCGTGTAACACCCTCCACGGCTCCCCTTTGCCTGCAGGGTAAGTCCTAGCTCCTCAGCCTGCAGTGGAGGTCCATCTGATGTGGCCTTGGACACTCCTCTCCGGCCCCTCCTCCCCGCCTGCTCCTCTCAACACTCACACCCCCTCTGCTCCTTCCCCAGCACTTCCTGAGCTCCATGCTTCTTATACGTGCCATCTCCTTTCACATCTCCAGACCTGTGCCCACGCCATCCTCCCTGTCTGTCCCTTGGCAGCCTGGAAACTCCTTTGATCCAGCCACACCCTCTGTCTCTGGAAAGTGGCCCCTTGGCCTCTCCGGGCAGAGAGGGCCCCAGTTTTGCACCCATAGCCCTTCTGCTCCCCCTGGGATGGCACTAATCACCCTGTGTGGTCCTGCTGGTGTTAACATCCGCCTCCCCACACTGGTCTGTTTCAATATTCGGGGAGGCCTCGGTGAACACTGAGATGAACAGACAGCAAGGAATTTGGCCACAGGGACCACTGCTGCCTCTTCTAAACTGAGCCCAGCCGACTTAGATCATCGTTGAGGACGGGGCCCTAGGCTTCCCCACCACGCCTGCCTCACTGTGGGCCCTGAACAACCCCTGCCCCTTGGCCTCCGTTTCCCCATGTGTGGGGGAGTGGGGCAGAGGCAGCCCCTGAGTTCAGTGACTGCTGGGTCAAGGTGGCAGGGCCTCTCACTCCAGAGCTCCAGTACTGACCACTTGCCCCTGGCCCCAAGAAAGAGGACCACAGCCTGGTCCCTGAACAGCCAGGGTGCCTCCTAACCACCCCTCCCACCCTCCTTCCAGCTCCCTGTGGCCGATTTTACAGAATGGGAAGTTGAGGCTGGAGAAACAAATGCTGGCAGCCAGCTGAACCTGCTGAGGGTTCAAGTCACCCCAGACTGGGCTGGTTGGGAGGAGGTGAGCTTCACTCCCCACCCCTACCCCCAGCTGATGAGCAAGCTCACCAGGGGCCTCTCCAAGATCACTGGGGCCACGAAGACCTGCCAGGAATCCTCGGTGTCGACCAAGTGCAACAGCCTTCCCGCTTCTGTTTCCTCTCCTTTACCCCTCTGTGACCCGGCACACCTGGCCTGGCCCAGCGTGCCCAGCAAATGCCAGTCTGCTTGCCCAGCCCACGTCTCTTCTGTCTGCTCTGTGCTGGGGGCAGAGGATGTCCTCCCGGCACAGGGCCGCTTTCTTCACCCCAGTATTCCTAGAGTTACAGCAGGTCCTTCTGGTCCTTCTGCTGTATAAAGAGGTTCTGCCTCCCTGGAATGGCCCCATGGGGTATGGGAGGGAAGCCTCAAGCCTAGGGTCCTGTCCTCACAGCTGCTTCCCTCTGCATTCAAGCCTTTCCCATGAGGATTACGGCTCCCCAGGGCAGGTTACACCTCAGACCCTTTCTCCCTGTAATCAGGTTCCCCCTCGCCTTCCCAGCTGACCCTGCTCTGGTGAACACAGCTTGGCCTGACCCCCTGATTGCATCTCCTGGAGTCCGACTCTCCTCCAACCTCTCCCCTGCTCTGTGATCACCCAGACACCCTACAGATAGGAAGGGCCAAGCTAGGGAGACAGGATAGATTTGGGGAGGAGCTCATCTCCTCTGGGTTCTCAATGGTCACTTCTTGAGGCAGAGACCTGGACAACATGACTTCTGTCATCTTCTCTGGTCTCAAAGATGAGTTGCTGGGCTGGAGAATTTGTATTTAGTTTTTCCAACTCACTTAAGGTGTGGATGACTGAGCTATTAGATTGATCACAGAAGGATAAGCAAATGGATGGGGAGGTGGGTGGCTGAACAAATTGGTACGTGGAAAAATTAATGCTTCCATGGATGGATGGTTGGTGGATTGTTGGACAGATGGATACATGGATACATCCATGGATGATGGATGGTTAGATATCCTTTAAGAGTCATCCAAAGTCTTACCTCCTCCAAGAAGGCTTCCTTGATCCCCTGGGCTTTTCTGTCTCAGTGGGTTAGGCACAGGCTGGGTGAGGTCTGGGTTATTTATGTCCCCCAAACTCAAGCCAAGACTTCCCCAGAGAGGCTCTCAGGGAAGTCCTGGACAATGAGTGGGTCAGTTTCCAGCACATAAGTGGTCCAGGGTGACAGGAGAGGGGCAAGAAGGGAAGCCCTGAGAGGTTAGAAGTGTCCAATCATGAAACTGTTCCTGCTGGGCATGGGCATGGTGGGTTGAGGAGGAAGGTAGTATAGTTAAAATAACTGTTGTTAATGCTTTTGGTGCACTCGCCCTCTGCCAGGCATATGCCAAACCCTTTCCACACACCATTTTATTTAAACTTCCCAGCAGTTACTATTGCTATCCCTGATTTTCAGATAAAGGAGCTGAAGAATCCCAAGGAGCTATAGTAAGTTACCCAGGGTGGCATAGAGCGGAGGTGGAGAGCCAGGGTTTGCACTCAGGTCTGAGGAAGCCTCACGGTACTGTTCTGTCTAAACACTAGGTGGATCCTGAGGGCAGTGGGGGAGGCCTGGGGGCTTTGGAGCTGAGGAGGGGAGTGGTCCAAATTTTAGGAAGTAATTACATGCACTCTCCTTGCCAGCAGAGAACAGGCACCTCCAGGGCACCCACCATCAGCTCCTCCAGGGAAGAAGCTAGGCTCCCCCAGGTCTTGGTTCCAGAAAAGTGTTTGTCATGCTCCCCATTTTCTATCCTTCTCTCCTCCCCCAGATAGGGACTCAGTATCTGCAGCTAGGAGTCCTCCAGCCCCAGCTGAACTGTGGCTCCGGAAGCCCCTAGGAGCAGCTGTTGCTGCCCTGGAACAAAACAGCCTCCGCCTAGAACCTAGATGCCCTTCTCCTGCCTCCAGACTGCAATCCATCACCCCCACTCCCTACCCTCATCCTCAGCCCTGGTTTCCCCTCCCCTCAGCCTTCAAAGTCCCATAGTTCATTGTTTGAATCATAGCAGCTCCTCTTACTAGCTGGATGACCTCGGCCAATGACATCTTGTCTCTGAGTCCCGGTTTTCCCAAATATTGCTGAAATGTGGTAACACAGGACCAGTGAGGACACCTGACTTTCTTGGGCTCTTTTGACTCCTCCACTTCTTTCCTCTGACAGTTCAGCCACAGGATACATTACTCCTAGAATTTGGTGACTCCTGAACCGCTGTGTTTTTATGTTGAGGTGATGGGAAGTATTTAACTAATTATTATTTCCTTGATTGCTGTGGTTAACAGGAAGTTCAGAGTGAAACCTCATCTTAATCATAATCATTATATAAGTTACTATGGGGTTGACAAGTTTACTTCCTACTCTGTCTAAGGGATTTTAGCTAAGCCGTCTATTGCATCCTTTCTTTTAAACTATCTCTTATCTTTAAAAAATTATGTGGGGAATACACTGTTATTTTTCAATCCTGCTGTACACAGCTCCCCATTGTTGGGCTCACCTGCCCTGTTGGGCTCACCTGCTCACCTGTACCTCCTCCCGGCCTGCTCTCATCTCCTCTCCAGCTGGCGGCCTGGCTTTCCCGTGTTCATGTTCGTGCCTGTCCCCAGGCATACTTTGGTTGTGCCCCAGGCCAGAGTCAAGTGGGCCTTAGGAAGTATCACTATGAACAAAGCTAGTGGAGGTGATAGAATTCCAGTTGAGCTATTTCAAATCCTAAAAGATGATGCTGTGAAAATGCTGCATTCAATATGCCAGCAAATTTGGAAAACTCAGCAATGGCCACAGGACTGGAAAAATCAGTTTTCATTCCAATCCCAAAGAAAGACAATGCCAAAGAATGTTCAAACCACTGCACAATTGCACTCATCTCACACGCTAGCAAGGTAATGCTCAAAATTCTCCAAGCCAGGCTTCAACAGTACATGAATCATGAATTTCCAGATGTTCAAGCTGAATTTAGAAAAGGCAGAGGAACCAGAGATCAAATTGCCAACATCCATTGGATGATAGAAAAAGCAAGAGAGTTCCAGGAAAACATCTATTTCTGCTTTGTTGACTACGCCAAAGCCTTTGACTATGTGGATCACAATAAACTGTGGAAAATTCTGAAAGAGATGGGAATACCAGACCACCTGACCTGCCTCCTGGGAAATCTGTATGCAGGTCAAGAAGCAACAGTTAGAACTGGACATGGAAAAACAGACTAGTTCCAAATCGGGAAAGGAGTACGTCAAGGCTGTATATTGTCACCCTGCTTATTTAACTTATATGTAGAGTACATCATGTGAAATGCAGGGCTGGATGAAGCACAAGCTGGAATCAAGATTGCTGGGAGAAATATGAATAACCTCAGATACACAGATAACACTACCTTTATGGCAGAAAGAGAAGAAGAACTAAAGCACCTCTTGTTGAAAGTGAAAGAGAGTGAAAAAGTTGCCATAAACTTCAACATTCAGAAAACTAAGATCATGGCATCCAGTCTCATCACTTCATGGCAAATAGATAGGGAAACAATGGAAACAGTGAGAGATTTTATTTTGGGGGCTCCAAAATCACTGCAGACGGTGACTGCAGCCATGAAATTAAAAGACGCTTGCTCCTTGGAAGAAAAGCTATGACCAACCTAGACAGCATGTTAAAAAGCAGAGACATTACTTTGCCAGCAAAGATCCATCCAAAGTTATAGTTTTTCCAGTAGTCATGAATTGATGCGAAAGTTGGACTATAAAGAAAGCTGAGTGTGAAGAATTGATGCTTTTGAACTGTGGTGTTGGAGAAGACTCTTGAGAGTCCCTTGGACAGCAAGGAGGTCCATCCAGTCCATCCTAAAGGAGATCAGTCCTGAATATTCTTGGAAGGACTGATGTTGAAGCTGAAACTCCAATACTTTGGCCACCTGATTTGAAGAACTGACTCATTTGAAAAGACCCTGATGCTAGGCAAGATTGAAGGCAGGAGGAGAAGGGGACGACAGAGGATGAGATAGTTGGATGGCATCACAGACTCGATGGACATGAGTTTGAGTGAGCTTCGGGAGTTGCTGATGGACAACCACCAATGCCATCAAGATGGTGGTGGCGTGCTGCAGTCCCTGGGGTTCTAAAGAGTCAGACATGACTGAGCGACTGAACTGACTGACTGACTGACATGCCAGAGTGCCTTCCCATGCCATCTGGCAAACACCAAGCCCTCATCCTAGGCCCAGCTCCCCTAGGGTGATTCCCTGGCTCTACCAACCTGCATCTTCCCTCTCCCAGAGCCCAATCACCCTTCTCCCCTCCTCCCAACTCATCCATGTTTGTTCAGCCACTGTTCCAAGGATTCTTCAGTAAGCCAGAGACAAAACCTCTGACCTTGTGGAGCTAACATTCTAGTTGGGGAAGAAAAACGATCAACAAGTAAATCTTTTTAAAAAATCAGATGGTGGGGACTTCCCTGGTGGTTCAGTAGTTAAGAATCTGCCTGCCAGTGCAGGGAGACACAGCTCGGATCCCTGCTCCCGGGAGATTCCGCATGCTGCGGGGCAGCTGAGCCCGTGTGCCACAATTACCCAGCCAACCACTCTGGAGCACATGAGCCACTGGTACCACTAGAGAAAGCCCACTGGCAGCAGTGAAGGTCTAGTGCAACCAAGAATAAATAAATAAAATATCTCAGAGGCTGGTAAATATTCAGGAGAGAGAATAAAACAGCCTGAAGAGGAGGGGCCAGTTGATACTGGTGGCGAGCAAAGATTCTATTTGATTTAGGTTTTCCAGGAAGACCTTATGATGAGGGTGAAGGTTAGGGAAGAAGGTGCCTTTCTCATGGGAGTGAGTGTTTCAGTAGGGGCCCCCAGGGCCAGTGCGGCCCGAGTGGAGCGAGCGAGGAGGAGATGGCCAGAGAGGAAGTCAGGCTGAGGGAGCCTGGGAGCCACGGCAGGCTTGGGAGTAAGGGCTCACTGTGACCTACCCTGTCCAGGCTCTGAGCTGGGAGCCTGACATCCAACTTCTCACTCGATCCTCCTGGCAACTTGGTGATTTGAGGCAGGTCTTCAGTCCCATTTCAAAGGCAGCAGAGGCCCAGAGTAAAGAAGGGATCTGCCTGAGGTCACAAGGCAGTGAGGCCCTTTCCCTTTCTGCTGAATCTGTGGCGGGATGGCGGCTGCTGAGGAGAGGGGCGGACCATGCCCTGAGACATGTTCTCCCCCTGCCTGTCCTCCCGGCATCTCCCATAAATCACTCTGACACCCGACGAGGGGGGCAGGACAGATTCAACAGCTCCGCTGTGGGTGAGCGCTTCCCAGGCCTCTGCTCTTGTGGTTCTTGGCTCTGGACGCTGGCTGCCCAGCCCAGGGCTCCAAATGTCGGGCACACAACACCAGGGGAGTCCTGTTTGCCCTGGGCCAGGAAGGGGGTTCAGGAGAAAGGGGAGGACCCCACAGGGCCGGAGGATCTGGCTACCAGATGAAGGGTTGGAAACGCTGGAGTCCTGCTGTCCAAAGACCTGGGTGAGACCTGGGCCAATCCACTGGAGGGTTTGGAGGGCATGTGGGGCCAGAAGCTCTGGGGGAGAGGGAGGCGGGGCAGCCTCACCACTAGGGCCCTCTTCTCCCTCTACCACATTGCCCCCTCCCTGCCCAACGTGCTGAAAGCTCCGGGTTGTGCCCGTCTGGAATTGTTTTAGAGCTGGCATGGGAGCAGAGGCAGGCAGACGGAGAGAAGACGCCCCCCCACCCTGACTGCCCCCCACCCATTCGCCTCCACTGGTGAATCGCCAGCACAAGAACCAGCCAGAGCTGTTTTGCTCAGAAGTGGGCTGGTGGACTTTTTGGAGAAAGCCTCGTGGCTTCCCAGAGGGCCCCCTGGAGAAGTGGCCTCTGTCTGACACACCCTGAGGATTCCAGGACCACCTGTCCAGTATGGGGCTCTGAGCTGCAAGGCACCAGGCCCTCAAGGAGCAGCTGGTGTCCAAGTAAAACTCACTTATCAGCCTCTATTCAAGGCCAAGGCAGTGGGCCCGGCCGACCTCGCCCCCCCACCCACACTCCCACCCCCACCCCCACTGTTCTCCACATGTGCCTTGGACTTGGAAGTCACCCTACCTACTCAGATGCCACCTGCCTGCCTCACACCTCACTTCCAGAGGGAGGGGTCCGTGGGCATGGGTCAGGCCACATGTGGAAGGCAGTATGAAGCAAGAGGGTGGGAAATCTGGGATCCAGGGGTCGGAGGGGCCTGTTGACTCTGGCTCTGCCACCTATTAAATGGGGCAAGTCTCTAAACCTGTCTGAACCTCAGTTGATAGATAGGACCCTTGTTACTAATCTTGTCAGAACATAAGTAAGTGTAGGGCTTCTCTGGTGGCTCAGCTGGTAAAGAATCCGCCTGCACTGCAGGAGACCTGGGTTCGATCCCTGGGTTGGAAATGCTACCCACTCCAGTATTCTGACCTGCAGAATCTTGTTCGGAATACAGGGTTTATATGTATATACGCTACTGAAGGTTCAGCAAAGGACTTGGCCTACCTTTTTGATCACTGACAATTCAATGTGTGCACGTGTGCATGCTTAGTCATGTCTGGCTCTTCGTGACCCCATGGACTGTAACCCACCAGCCTACAAGCAAAAATACTGGGGTGGGTTGCCGTTTCCTCCTCCAGGGGATCCTCCCAACCCAGAGATCAAACCTGCATCTCCCGCATCTCCTGCATTGGCAGGTGGACTCTTTACCACCTGGAAAGCCCAATGATTCAATAGTTCTAGCTCAGACGGTAAGCCCGGATGATCACCGGCTGCTGAAGCTCCTGCCAGTCGTCACCACTGGGGGTGCCATGAGCCAGGGGCCTCCCTGGGGGCTAGGAGGTGGGATCACTTAGCCCACGCTTCTCTTTTCCACCCTCAGGACGATGAGACCAAGGTAGGTCGCTGGCCCAGTGTGGGCCCTTCCAAGATTATGGAGGTCTCGGAATGTGGGAATGATGTCTGTCCCCACCCGCTTCCTCTTCCCTTCCAGAGTCGAAGGAAATGAGAAGCTGATCCCCAACTCTGGCTTGTTCCTCAGGGCCTCCTCTCATCTCCCCAGGGCCTTGCCATCTCTAGGAGAGAGAGCTTGCTCAGAGTCTGGGGGGCCCTGACCTCCCACCACAGTGCCTTGGAGGGAGTTGCCTGAGCCCAGCTCTGGCTCTTCATAGCCTCAGTTGTGTGGCCTTGGACAAAGTGCTGCCCTCTCTGGTCGTGGGAAGGCCAGCCTCACAGAACCATGGCACAGTCAGTCCAAGGTGGCTGAGGCAGAAGAGTGCTGAAGCCCCACTTCACCAGTCAGAGCTGTTAGTGTGCTGGGGAGGAAATGGGGGAGGGCCCAGCAGGGCCCTGGTGGGGACTGGCAGGGGCTGGGCAGGAGGGCAGTGAGGGGCCACTGGAGGGCTGGCATGTGGCCAGCCTCACCGCAGGCTCCCCAGGGCCCCCTAATGGACCCCACAGAGGCTGCTTGTCGAGGCCTCTTGCCTAATTATCAAATCGTTCCCAGATCCCCTCCCGTGGTCTGACCTCCCCCAAGCCCGAGTCTATTAGGAAATGTCAGCCCCAAGGTGGGGTGCTGGTTTGCAGGGCAGAAACGCCCTGCCTGTACCCCTCCGGCTCCACCCCCCACCTAGCCGCCCAGGCCTGGGCAGACTCTGCCTCCCAGCGCCAGGTGGGGAAGCGTTGGTTTAGGAATGAGCCCCACTATAGAGACCTTGGCTGGGTTCTCTGGGTGTTGGCTTCTTCCTCTGTGGAATGAGAATTTCAACCTCAACCTCCAGGGTCATTGAGACAGTCTGTGCTGACTCCTGTAGGAGTCGGGTCCCCTATTCTTGTCCTCGAACCAGACTCTGGGAGGCAGAACATGGACCGAGGGCCAGTCTTGGGCTGCACCCCTCCGTGCCCCCATGCCCAACCCTGACACCAGGCTTCCTTTGCTCTCAGCAAGTGCCCTCGCTCCTGCATCCTCCCAACACAGCCTTGTGCCTCTCGAATCAGCCTCTCTGTGGAGGACTGGCTCTCTGCGGGCTGAGCCCACAGCCCCTGATGAGGTCCTGTTCCGAACTGTACTGCTCAGGGCCACGGGGGCTGGGCGCAGCCCTGTCCCTCACCACCACTTGGCGCTTCCCCCACTCCTGGTGCACCCTTGCGTGTGTCTACGCACTCAGACCCACCTGCACACTCACAGGCGTCTGCACGCATGCCTCAGATGCACACTGGTGTGCACACACTTGCAGGATCCAGGGGGTGACGAGGAGCCGACATCTGCCCGCCAGGTGCACCCCAGCTGTTAATCAGTGCTTGGGAGGAGCCGCTGGTGCAACGACCCCCAGAGAGAGGAGGGCAGCCAAAGGTCATCCCGGGTTCCCACAGCCCCTCACGGTGGCCGCATGGAAGGAGTCAGGAGCCTGTCAGCCCGTCAGCTGCCCTCTTCCATTTCCAGATGAGGAAATGGGGCTCCGAGAGGAGCAGGACTTAGTGGGAGCCACATATCAGTGGCAGGTGGGGTTGGAATTCCTGTCCAGCCCCCGTGGCCTGAGCTGGTCCTCTGTGCTCCCTACGCAGCCCCAGATGTCTGCCCCACACCTATCCCTGTCCTGTGCTCCCAGCCTGGAAGGAAGAGGCCCCAGGGGGCCTTGCCCGCTGTTTCCAGACTGTAAGGGGCAGCAGAGAGGTGTGGGGTACTCCACTCTGTGAGTGAAGACATTCTTCCAGTGAGAGCTGCCCCGCGAGGGCAGGGGCTGCCACAAGTTGGAGAGGGAGCTCTCCGTCCCTGGGGCTGTTCAAGCAGGGGTCGGAGGGTGCTAGGAGATTGTGGGGTGGGCTCAGTGACCACAGAGAGTCCTTCTAGGGAAGGCATTTCCCTGTTCTAAGATTCTGAGGGCTAGCGACCCCCTGAATTGTGAATTCCTCTGAAGTTTGGATTAAATGCACACCCCTTCCCAGGCTCCTTCCAGCCCCCTGATTTCAGGACTCTCTGAGCCTCTAGAATCCTCTTGGTCAAGTCCCACAGCATAAGCAGACAGATTGGGCCTCCAATCCCTGCTTATCAAGGACAGCTGACAACTTTGCCTTGCCAAACCTTAGTGGCTCCTGTAAGATAGGGACCATCGCAAAGGCACTGCCTCACATGTCCTGGTTGTGCTGGGAATATAGTGAGGGACCACCCATGAAAGCCACAGTGAACCCGACCAGCAGCTGTGAACTTGACTCTGGCTTGGCAGGAGGGGCAGAGAGTGAGAGTGAAGGTTGGAGATGGTCGGGGAGATAAAGGGCTGGGGTTGAGCAAGGGAGACACTGGGGGCCGAGGTGGTGGGCTTTGCATGTTGGGCCAAGGCTCCAGGACCTGCGTGACTGGGCATGTATTTCCCAGCAGGACTGACTGGCAGGCACATCCATCTCTGCCCAGGGCCTGCCAGCCCAGGCTCCAGCCATTGGAGCTGGCAGTGGATCAAAGGGCCTTGTGGGTGAGGCTGACAGCTGCACCAGGCCCGCTGACCTCGCTGACCCTGGCTGGTGGCCTCACCAGCCTCACCCTGAGAGGTGTCTGAAGATGAAGTCGTGGGGAGGCAGATCGTGGTTCAGTCAACAGGACCCACTGAGCACCAGGACTTTGCTCTTATCACTGAACTGGGACCCCATGTCAGCAGATGAGGACGCTGAAGCCCAGAGGTCTCTTCTGTCCCCCATCTTCAACCACAAAGGAGAGATGATCCAGGGAAACCTAGTGGAAGTGTTCAGATTGAGCAGGAGATATATTGGAAAGCCAAGAGCAGGGAAGGGGACCCTTGAACCCCAGGGTAACGTCTCTGGAGCTTATCTGTTCAGCCTAGAGAGTTCCAGAACCACAGCCCTCCCTGGCCTGGCTTGGCTGTTGCAGATGCACAGCAAGCGCCTTGCAGAAGTTTCTCCAGGCCTCTATCTCCCCATCTGTCAAATGGGTGTGTTGGACTCCCTGCTCTCCAAAAGGCCTTCCAGCCCTGAGGTAGGACAGGGAGGGCTTAGAAAGGGGGTTCCAGAAAGGAGGCCTCTCCAGCTCGGATTTAATAAGCCGTCTGTTTGGTTGGAACTGATCAAAACCAGATTTGAGCTCAGACGTGTCTGATTCGCACGAACTGAAGCCGCCAAGAATGCATCCCTCACTGTTTCCAGTAAATAATTGGGCTCCCATGGGGTTCCCAGGGCAGACTGGACGTCTCACCTCCTCTCTTCACTGTGAACCTGAGCAGGGGAGGCCGGGTGGGAAGGAGACCCCCAGCCGGGCCTCCAGTCGTGTTCCTGCCACACCAGCCCGAGGTGGGTGGGAGCTAGCTCAGGAGGCCCTGGCCCTCACGCAGTCAGAGTAGTCAGACCTGCCAGTTGGAGCCCACAGGGCCACATGTTGGGGAGGTGGCCCCATTTTCCCGTTCATTCACACAGTCAGTAAACCTTCCCAGAGCTCCCAAGAACTTGATGGGAGGTCCCACCTCAGAACTGCCCCCAACCTCCCTGGAGTCCTGAGAAGTAACACCATTTCCTTTGTTGTTCCTCCTGCTTCGGGGAAGAAATATCAAGACTGGGTTTCACGTAGTGACGCTGTGTATGCTGCGCACTGTGCGTCTCCTTCTTCCGGTTCTGCCGGTTGTTGCTGTGACTATGGGTACAACAGCCTTGTGTGAGGTGCCCAGGAAGCCCAAGGGGCTGTGCGTAGGGGAGGTGATGCCTGAGCTGAAAGACCTTTGCAGAGTAAGCACACACGTGTGTGCACACACACATGTGCACACACACTCGCTACTTGGTGTCAAGACCTGGTTAAAATACAGGGGTCTTGTCTGATTCGAGGGGTGGGGTCTGGAAATCTGCATTTCAACAAAAGTCTCAGGTGATTCCCCCTCCCCACCCTGTTTGGGTACTTAGACTTGAGCCTGTTGAAGAAAGTGAAAGAGGAGAGTGAAAAAGTTGGATTAAAGCTCAACATTTAGAAAACTAAGATCATGGCATCTGGTCCCATCACTTCATGGCAAATAGATGGGGAAACAGTGGAAACAGTGTCAGACTTTATTTTTCTGGGCTCCAAAATCACTGCAGATAGTGACTGTAGCCATGAAATTAAAAGACGCTTACTCCTTGGAAGAAAAGTTATGACCAACCTCGACAGCATATTAAAAAGCAGAGACATTACTTTGCCAACAAAGATCTGTCTAGTCAAAGCTATGGTTTCTCCAGTAGTCATGTATGGATGTGAGAGTTAGACTATAAAGAAAGCTGAGCACCGAAGAATTGATGTTTTTGAACTGTAGTGTTGGAGAAGACTCTTGAGAGTCCCTTGGACTGCAAGGAGATCCAACCAGTCCATCCTAAAGGAGATCAGTCCTGGGTGTTCATTGGAAGGACTGATGTTGAAGCTGAAACTCCAATACTTTGGCCACCTGATTCAGAGTGCTGACTCATTTGAAAAGACCCTGATGCTGGGAAAGATTGAAGGCGGGAGGAGAAGGGGACGACAGAGGATGAGATGGTTGGATGCCATCACTGACTCAACGGACATGAGTTTGGATAAACTCCGGGAGCTGGTGATGGACAGGGAGGCCTGGCGTGCTGCAGTTCATGGGGTCGCAAAGAGTCGGACACGACTGAGTGACTGAACTGAACTATAGACCTGACCTTGAGAAGGTAGCCACATTTAGGGAGAAGCTTTGGGATTATAAACCTGGAGTTCTCTGAGCTTCCAAGTTACTCTTCTTGCTCCACAAAAGGAAAAGAAAAAGTCACAGAAAATATAAAAATGTGGCTGATAATGTGAATGGGTTTTACCCCACAGAGGAGAGTTTGCATTTGAAGAGGCATTGGTCAGACCAAGGAGTCCAACAGGCTGACCTGGCCAAGGATGGTGTGGCCTGGATGGCTGCCTTCTGCAGATCCCCTCCCCCATGAGAAGGACCACCAGAAACCTTGGGCAAGGGAAGCCAGAGGTCTCCACCTCCTTGCCAACCCTGCAGCAGTGATTAGGAGGGGAGGTCAGGAGGGCCCTGCCAAATGAGGGCACAGCTAAGTCTCATTGCCCTCATTCACATTAGTCACAGAATTAAATCCAATTTTAATTTCAAATAATATTAAAAGACAGCCTGAGATTGCATTTTTACCAAAAGGAAGCATGAATTTGAAGTCTCAGAAACATCGTGAGTGTTGGTGACTAACCGCCAGCCAAGCATCTCCAAGTCTTCCATCTGGATCTGGGCTCCATGTTGGAATTTTGAGCTCAGATTCTGAATTATCAGTTTGATTCTAAGTTCTAGTTGGTTTAAACCACAGTCTGATCCTAGATGAACCTCTGGGCTCCTAACAGCATTTTATGAATAAATACACCAACTAAGCAGAAAAATGAAGAGGGAGGAAGGGAAAGATGTGGAGGGGAGATAGAGGAAGGAAGAAAGGTGGGCATGCTTTTGACCACCTCACCCTCCTGGACTTTGGCTCTGCCTAGCAGTTCTATTTCCCCAGGGCCCTGGTTATCTGTGCTCTCTTTGGATCTAAGAACCCGGCTTTTGGGCAGGTATCCCCAGAGACTGGGCCATTCATTTTCTTGATACCCTGCGAAAGGGATCTGGGTGAATCTGTGTTTTGAGCATCCTCTCACTGCCTGGACCACTTATGGCTCCCCCTCCTCCCCCAGAGGCCCTTCTCCAGTGAGCAGTCAGCCTGGCCTGGAAAAACAGCACTCTGCCCCTTCCCTGCTCATCCTCGTCCCTGTTTCCTGCAAACCTGCAGAAGAGGGGATGGGAGGAGAGAACTCCTGTCTCTAACTCCCACCTCAGATGGTTGAAACCCCAAGAGACCAGTTTGCAGTTGGAGGGTCCTTAACACCATTGAAGGGTGTTCTGTGGACCCAGCCTCAGTTGTTCATTCATTCCCTTAACAAGCCCTTTGTCCAGCTCTGGGGACCTGAGAGGAATCCCACCAGGTACAGGTCCCACGTGGGATCATTCCTGGCTCTGTCTGAACACAGATTTGGGGGCACCTCTTAGGCGAGGGTGAGGTCACCTACTCCTCTGGATCTCAGCACCTGGCCCAGGTGGGGAGGCTCTGAAAAGATTCTTGAAAATATGAGCAAGAACCCTGCCTCCCCGCAAAGTGATGTCCAGATTCTGGGTCTCCTATGATTTCAGTTTTCATTCCTATCACTTTCACATCCCACCCCCACACAAAGAGAGTGTGAGGTGTGAGGAGCAGGGAGCACTCCTGCTGTGGGGGGCGGCAGACTATTGAGGATGTGTCGGGAACAGTCTCAGCGTCTGTAGGTGCTGGGGCCACCCAAGGGCTGACCCGCTGGCCTCAAGCACACTTTGCCTAGAGTGCTCTCCTGTCTGGGGGAGCCCTCCAGGCCTCCAGGAAGTCTGCACGACCTGTCCGGGCTACTGGCACCTCTGGCTACCCCAAGGCCTAAGATTGGCTCCTCAAGAGCCGCACCGGAGGGGAGAGAAGAGGAATATCCCACAGAGGGCTGGTGGCTAAGGCTGCTGGTGGACAGCTTAGCTTCCAAGGGGCCAGCCGCCCCTTCCCTCCCCGCCCCCTGCCCCCCTCCCCTCCTTCACCTGAAATAACAGGCGCGTGCCTGTGTTTCCAGTCTGTGACTTTTACTCCCTTGTAATCTCCCTGGTTTGACAGATTAATACTCAGAGAAGCCCCAAGGGGTGGTTGGAGGGAGAGGCACTGCCCTGGCTCTCTCTCCCTCCTCGGCCACAGGCCTCGGCAGCCTGGTTCTGCCTCATCACCATCTCAGACCTGCAGATGGATGGCAGACAGGCATCTGGTGTCTCCGCCACCTCTCTGCCCTTCCCGAGCCCAGTCAGAGGAAGTCAGCATCAGGCAAGTTATGGGCCCCTGAGTACCTGTTGTATGCAGTTCTGGGCTACCCAAGGGGAGGGGAGCTGGGCATAAGCCTGGGGTCACCAGTGAAGGGCGTTCCTTGACTTTGTCCACAGAACCAGCCCTGCTGCCACCAGATCTGACCTAGACCTGGCCTTTGTGCTATCAGATCTCTGGGGGGTCTCTGACCCTGACAGCAGCCACACCCAGCCTTTCATTCCCTAGCGAGGGATCAAGAGAGGTTGTTGATAGACACAACAGGAAGAACCCTGCAAGCCTGGGATTTGGGCCAGACATCATGGTTCCCAGGTTGCCTCAGAGCTTCCAGCCAGCACAGCTACTCCCTCAACAGACAGATCCTTGGGGCCCTCTCACCTCCGTCTCCCAAGCATTGAGCTCTTCTCACAGGGTCAATAGTTGGCGTCCTTAAAATGCTCAAATCCCCCAGGGCATCCTCCAGCCTGCTGGATCATATGCAGATTTCAAGACCTCTGTGGTCCCACCTGAGGCTATTAATACAGCACTCATCCAAGAAATATTTCTAGGCACTTTTCTCTGCTCAGCCCTTGAGGACTTATCAGAGGAACAGCTGGAGTCGGAAGAACTGACTTTGCAACTCTGAACCAGCCCTCATTGCTGCATGACCTTGAGCAGTTCACTGTCCTTTTCTGGACCTTGACTGAAAAGTGATGCCCAGATTCTGGGCCTTTTATGACTTCTTTTATTATTGTTATTTTTTATTTCTATCACTTTCACATCCCATCTTGTGGCCTTTCAGACAGTGGAAAAGTCAGGGTCTTATTCTAGCCATCTCACAGATAGGAGAAGGGAAAGAAGAGCTGCTGACACATATGAGCTGTGCTCCTTGCAGGGACCTCATCCAGAGGCTGGCCACAGCAACTCCATGAGACCTAAATCAGAAGCCCTGTCCTATAAAGACAGTCCATGGCCCAAACGGGTCAATGACTAGTCACAGCGGTGAGAGTGATCAACATGGATTGTTTACTTTCCTTGTGCCATTAGTCTGGCTAGGTGTTCCGTGTTAACTCATTTAATCCTCAGAACACTCCAATGAGTCTGTCCCTTTTATTACTCCCTCTTGCACAGATGAGGAAACAAAGGCTCAGAGGGGTGAAGCGATTTGTCCACAGCCACATAGCTTGTAAACGGTAATACTGAGATTTGAGTCAGTATTTGACACCTGGAGCCTAATCTGTTTTAACCTGTCACTGGCAAGACTCAAACCCAGGTAAACCTACCCCAGAGCTCTCCAGGTATGCCTGCTCCAGCTGCCTCTATAGGTCCACATTGGGGAGGAAATTCCCAGGCTCAGAGAAGGCAGCAATAGAGTAGGGACCAGTCCCAGTGGCAATCCACTCCAGTATTCTTGCCTGGAGAATCCCAAGGACAGAGGAGCCTGGCGGGCTACAGTTCGTGGGGTCGCAAAGAGTTGGACACGACTGAGCAATTAACACACCGGAGCTCCTCCCAACCAAGTGCTCCCTGGTAGACACTGGTGACTAGCGTGAGAGGGTGCTGCCTGCCTGGGGCCCAGGGCTGCACCCAAATTCCCCAGAGGCCAGGGCTGAGCACAGAGTGGTCAGTGGCCAAGTGGTTCTCCCTGGCCCACCTGCCCCTCCTCTTGCCCAGGGATGGAGAGCCTGGCAGTCTTGTTTTCTTTGAGTAAATGAAGGCAGCCATTCCGGGAGGGGATTCTGCTAGTTCAGAACCAGGAAGGATTTTCTGTGGGAGGAAGGCAGGAGCTCATAGACCCAGTCAGAGAACCCCCTAAACTATTAGGTAGCCACAGATCCAAACCCCAGTCCCCCAGTGCTGCCATCTGGCCCTTCACTAGCCCAGTCTCTGTACTTGGAGCTTGTACAGAGGCAGCCTGCTATTGCCTTGGTCCAGAACCCCCCTCCTCCCTGGCCAGGGATGCCTGTCAAGCAAGCAGGCAGGGAGGGTGACACTGGTGTCCCCAGAACACTATGCAGCCTGAGATGAGTCACTTAACCTCTCTGAGTCTCTTTCTATCTCATGGACATTACACGTGGCTTTGAGACTTGAGTAAGCAAAGGCTTTGGCAGTGGAAGAAGGAGGCCAGGTGGGGTGTGGCTGTCTGGGAAGAGAGAGCCCCAGAGGGTTCTTATCTAACTGCTCCCCTCCCCTTTGGGTGAGATAAGAAAATAGCCCACAGAGAGTCAGTGACTTGCCCAGGGTCATGTAGCAAGCCAGTGCCCGTCTCTGCGAACTCCTGGGCCCGTGTTCTCATCTGCACAATGGTTCCTCTCCTCTGCCTACCTTGAAGAGGGAAAGGCACTTGCTGAGAAGAGCCAGACACACAGAAGCTTCTCCTGCTCCCTCTTTGGGACCACAAGGCTCAGGATCTAGAGCCGGGGATAAGTGAGTATCTCAGGACGCAGCATGAAACGCCCCCACTCCAAGTGCTCTCCTGCTGCAGGTCGTGTGGGAGAAGGGGCCGGCTCCCTCCTCACCCTCACCAGGGCCCAGGGAGGTGCTGAGGGGTCAAGGGACAAGGGCTGGTCACCACCCCACAGTGGTACACGAGCGTGGTACACGAGCGTGGTACACGAGCGTGGTACACTGGGGTTCCGTGGTACATGCACGCCCCCAGCCCCCTACCCAAGGGCTGTGTTTGTGCTCCGGACACCCAGACTCCCACCCAGCTCCTGCTGGACCCCAAATCCCTGCAGCTGGGACAGTCCTGGTTGCACAGACCAGTGAATGGCCTGGGAGCTGGAGGCCCAGGCTGAATGAGAGAGAGAGATGGAGAGAGAAAGGCTCAAGCTGTGCTCTGGCCCAGCCTGATGATCCATGGGTCACTTTCCCAGGACAAGTCTCACTTCTGTGTGTGTAAAATGGGGACATTAACCCTTTCTTGGTGGAAGAGTTTAGATGTGGGTTGGGGGGTGGGTCTTCAATGTTCTTAAAAGTCTTTTTGTTGGAAACAGGTAGCTGGGACCTCCCCACTGCCTCCCAGTCTTTGCTGTTCTTGGCCTCTAATTGTCCATCTACTCAATGCGAAGATTGGGTTAAGGACACAGAAGGCTTCCTCTTAAAGATCACCTGTCACCTCCACAGTTGGGAAGGAAGGGCCGCCAGGAGGACTGAGGAGGAGGGTCCACAGAATATTAGGGAGTTGGCTGGCTCCCAGAAGTGAGATTCCAGGGTTCCCTGAAAGCCTTGCAGTGTCCAGCAGAGCCCCTACCATCTGCAGCAACCTGGAGCAGGGCCAAGCCTGCTGGGCTGGAGATGAAAACGGCCCCAGGGATGGGGCGAGGGGGCGGCGGGTGGGGAGGGGTCTGTCACCCGCCGCCTTGCGGGCGGGATGCCGGGCAAGGGGGATGAGCCGAGTCTAAATAAATCACTAACACACGGGTGGAGAATTCCTTGAACAGGCGCCCTGGATTATGGACAACAGAAGGGGGAGAGGAAGGGGGAGAGGAACGGGGAGATGGTTGGGGAACCATTCCTGGGACCCCCTTCCTCTCAGGCACCGTGGCCCTTCCCCCTCCCACATCGGGGGCTGTGAGGGTCTGAGGACCAGCTGCCTCCGGGGGGTGGGTGGCCTTGGCTGGGGGCCTCCACTGCCCATGCCCAGCCCCTCCGGTCCAAGCCGTGAGAAATTCAAAAAGCCCCGAGCCTGTCCTAGGGGAGAGAGGTGTTGAAAGCCGCATCCTGCTCGGAGCCCTGAGCCGGAGCCAGAGATAATATCATGTGTTGGAGAGCCAGGGGGTGTGTTTGGGGTGGGGGGGCATAGGCCTCACCAGCCCCTCCCTCACCCCATCCCCACACGCCGCACCCCTGCCTGGGCCTGAGCTGGTGGGTAGGGCCTGTGCGGCTCCCAACCTTGGAGGTGGCCTGGCCCCTGTCCGACTGGACTCACTCCAAGCCTGAGAAATCCCAGGCCCGCCCGGCCAGGGTCAGAGATCAGCATGGGGAGGGGCTTGGGAGAGGCTGAGGCTGCAGACAGGATCAGCCTCGGTTCCCTCCTGCCTCTCTCTGGACCTCAGTTTCCAAGCTTAGAAAGTGGAAGGGGGAGCCCCAGGTCATCTCTAAGGGTATCTAATTGCATATGGGGTCTGGACGGGGTGGAGGGCATAGGGTTGGCCAGGTCATGCCATCCAGGCTTTAGCTACAGCTTCTGGGCGGGTTGGTGGCTGTTGAATGGATAGACGGATGGATGAGGGACTGAATAAGAAGTGGCTAAGATCCACAAATCTTACAATCTGAACATGACTGGAGACCAAGTCAGAGAAAAGTGCTTCTATTCCCCTGCTCAGTAAGGATGCTTCCTGAGTCCCACACTTCATGTTTGCAAAGAGCTTCGGCATTCATCCCCTTGACCCTGGGAGAAAGGACAGGGAAGGCCTGATTGCCCCTGAGGCAGGTGAGGAAGCTAAGAAGGGCCCAGCTGGGGGTGGCACCGGGCAGTCTGCCCCACAGTTGCCACATTCTCTGTCTCCGAGCTCCCAGGGGGCCCCAAGCTGCTAACAGGGTAGGGAATGTGCTCCTATTCAGTAGCAGTGACAGCTGGGTGCAGGGAGGGTCACAGGAGACAAAAGGCCCACAAGGACCACAGTTACGGTGTCCAGCGCCCACCTGGCTGGAGTCTGCTGTGTGCCGGCTGTGGAAGACCTGGGCACGGCCCTTGTGTGGAGCACAGGACCTCTGCGTGGTTGGTGCCCTGGGAACGGCTATGTGGTGCCAGGCCCCAGCTTAAAACTCTTGCTTGCTCAGACTCTACTTCCCAGTATTTGAAGCCTCTTGTGCATGGCCCCTGCCAACCTCTGTGCTGTGCCCACTTGCTGCCTGCTATAATGCCGGAGCCCCAACCACACGCCAGGCCAGAGACGGAGGCCTTTCCCACAAATCAAGAATGACCTCCAATGCCTGTAACTACTCTGGACTGCAGCCCTCACCTCACCACAATACACATCTTTTCTGGGGCCTGAAAGTGCCTTGTGGAAGAATGGCTCTGTTAATTCATTTCCACCCTCAACAACCCCAATCACCAACTCAAATGTTGTTCCTTGCCAGGCCCCAGGAGGGGTGGAGAGAGACTGGCTTTGGCTTTGGGTCGAATAGGCTATGTCCCTTATATTCGGTGAGCTTGGCCTACCCACCACCCTTCTCTGAGCCTTGGTCTGTTCATCTGTAAAATGGAATGATGATTCATACCTCAGAGGATGCACACCTCTGCAAGACTCAAAGGAGAGGAGAGATGAAAGTCAAAGTAAAATGCTGCTCAGAATATAAATGAAATGTGAGGGAAGAGCCTAGGGGATGTCCAGGATCACATGGGGTAGGGCCTGGGGGACATTTCTCTGCAAAGATGGTGGACAAGCTCAGCCTGGGCCCTTGGACTGGTCATCGCACACTGGGAGGGACCACCATGGGTGGCTTATTCTGAAGAGCCTTGGGAGCCTCTGCAGGGTCCTCTTGGGGAAGACTTGTACTCCCCTTCCCTGAGTACAAAAAGGCTCTTTCCTGTGAACTACTCAGTAACCCCAGTCAGTCCCTCAGAAAACAGGCTCAGCCAGCAGAGACCTTCCCTGAGTCACTTGGCCACTCAGCTGGAGAGGTCCCTGGGTCCCGATGTCACCTGTTGAGTTAGTTCTAGCTCTCTGGGGACCCTGTGAGCACTCACACTCCCTCAGGCCTCTCCTTGGGCTCCAGCCTCAGTAGCAAGGCTCAGGCAGGTGGCCAGGCGGGTGTCTGGAGGTGTGCAGAGAGGCAGGACAGGCAGACAGGGCGTCTCCAGAGAAGAACCAGAAGTGGTGCTGAAAGGGGTTTGGAGGAGGCTGGTCCGGAGAACACGAGAAAGAATGATAATGGGAACCAGAGGCCCACAGGAGGGAGAGGCTGCTGTGGGCTCATGCGGGCCCTCTCACCCCTCGAGGTTCAGGCGGGAGGCTGAGGCCTAGCCAGGTGCAGAGCTCATCTGACTCTTTGGCCCCTGCCCAGCACTCTCCCCACTCAGAGGGGAGAAATCTAGGCTTGGAAATCTAGGATTGTGTGGGGCTTTGGAGTGGGGCCAAGTGACAGTTCCTCTTCAGAGGAGCTTGTAAAGCTAATAAATAAAGTCAACACGATTGCTTAACCTACTGAGGAGGTTCAGCAGTCATTCAAGATGCAGATGAGTAAAGGAGCTTGGGCTCCTCTGCCAGGCAGGGAGCAGTGAGGTCCTACTGTGTCCCTGGGCTCTCGTTTCATTTTGTCTCTCATAAGAGCCTGGAGATAAAACAAGTATCCCCTGATTTATAGAGGAGGACACTGTTGTCATTTGCCCAAGGTTATGCAGAGGAGTAAGGATAGACCAGGTGAACTCAGGTCTGTGGATTTTAGGTCTGGGCTCCTTTCCATTCCCCACCTTCACCTCCACCACTGTGGTCCAGAATGAAATTTCACAGGAAAATGAGGGGTCTACTCTGGCCTCAGCCAGGGGAGATGCAGGCATCAGGATGTGGGTATTTCCCTGACTCATGGGCCCTCATCTGTCAGGTAATTGCCAAGCGCGTCCTTGGGATCTACGAAGCTCTCTTCCTGCAAGTGCCCCTGGGGGCTACTGCTGTCTAAGCTTATCATCCTTGCTGTCCTCTTGAGTTCACCCACTGGCTCCCTATCTTTGCTTCCCCCACGAAAGCCCATATCCCACAGCTCCTCAGGAAAAAAGGGATCTAATGAAGTCCCTTAACAGTGAATGCCCAGCTTTCTCCTTAGGGAACTGGTGAGCCAGGGAAGGGTGTGGAGCACAGGGGGACAGGCTAGAACTGAGCTGGAGACAGAACCTCTAGAAACCGGAACCCAAAGAAACCGAAACCTGATTTCCCGAGGAGCTAATGCAGTTGGAACTTCCGGTCCCGCATTGGCTCTAACTCCTTTCAAGGCTGGGGTGGGGATGAGAGGTGGGGGGCTAGCAACGTGTTCACAGGGTTATATATTTTTGTGAAAATATAATGTTGTAGCTCCAGTTGGTTCAGACCTCTGTGTTTCCCCACTTCAACTTCTATTGCACTGCTTCCTCTGCAGTGGCTATAGATATTTTTGGAATCAGACAGAGGGTAAGTTAAGTCCAGCTTGAGTTTCACTTGGATCCAGCCGTGTCCGCGCCGTCCCTTTTTGTCGAGTTCTGCTAGTGCTGACCCTCCTGGAGCGGAATGGTTTCCAGGATACGCCCCCCTGCCCCTGCGCAGGCGCGCCTGGAATTGCGATGCCGCGGTGCAGGGCCACGTGTCATGACGTGACAGCAACGTGTCCTGCAGAGGCTGGCACTGGCAGCACGTGGGCAGGAGTGCAGAAGCAAGATTTGGAATGGACAAGGACACGCGATAATCTGTGGGAAATTCCGCCAACCGTCAGATTGTGTAAAATGGTGAATGGAAGATTCATTTCTCATCAATGCATACTCAAGATGGAAGTTGTCTCCTGTCAGGGATATACGCCATGAAGCAGCAGGTTGAACTATTTTAAATGTACCACCCATTTTTTCCTCTTCTCTGATGACAATCACACAAAATGAATTTGTCAGAAAATAAATAAATTTGTCAGAAGTCCTGTGTTTTCAGCAAACCTGTAGCAGTTCTACAAACAGCAGATGTATCTGTATATAATAAGTTGTATATTTTGTGCATCCCAACTGACAAAACCCCATGTGAGTATACTGATGCACCTTGTCCCGATGAAGTCTGACTGTCCTTGTTGAATTCTGTTTCTCAACAATCCTCACTTGTGACCTCTCCAAGATGCTTCCTCTGGCTGTAAGTTGTGTGACCAGAACCAGGGACTCCTTGCAGATTCAGGCACCACCAGAACTCACCTGTCCTGGAACCTCTGTCTGCATGCTTCCGCAACCCCATACACTTCACAGCCTGAAAACCTCATCTCAGGCTTCCCGACATTGAGGGTGCATTTCATTAAAGTGGGGAGTGCCTTGATGTCTGGGCCAGGGCCAAGAGAGCAGGGGTTCTGAAGAGACAGACATTGGGGCCCCATCCCAGCCAGGCCTCTGCAGCTGGACTACACATGTCTGATAAAGCTGTCAGGGGTGCAACTTGCTTGGGAATCGAGTCTGGCAAGCCTGTGTTCCCATTAACCTGTCTCTCCAGGGGTAGGGAGTGGGGTGGTAACCAGCATTGGTCAGACTCTCTGCTGCTTTCCTCCTCATGGGCACTCTGCCTATGCTGGCACACCTATCCACACCTCCACAGATCTTCACCCCATCCCAGGAAGCCCCTTGCACCCTGGCCAGACAACTGTGAGAAAACTGTGAGGGGTGGAGACCTGCCTCCTTGGGCCCTCCACCCATCCTTAAGTCTTGGGTCCACCCTTTGGTGAAAGTAGAACAAATGCAGCCTCCCCTTCACCATCTGGAAAACCCTTGCTCCCTTCTTTCTTCTTGGCACTGGTCAAACATTGCTCTTCTTTGAGGTTTTTCCTGCTCCCTGTCTCACCTCCAAAGTCCAGGAGCTCTCAGAGCAATGCAATTATCCAACTATGTGTCCCAGACTGGGAGCTCCTGGGTGGAGGACAGGGATTGGCCTGGGTCTTCCCTGTGGCACAAAGGTCAAACAGCAGAGGTGGGGCACCGAGGTGGGGCTCAGCAGAGTTTGCCAACTACCTGCCTGATGGGCAGGCCTCTCCAAGGGCAGAGTGCAAGACCACAGCCCCAGCCTGCACTCCTCCCAGGATCAGCCCTATCGGCCCTGGGGCAGACACCTGGCTCTTGCCCACCTCCTGCCATAGCACCAGGCTCACACCTGACTTCTCAGCAGTGCTTTCTACTGCTGGCCATGCCCTTTTCCTCAAAACATCCTTTTCTCTAGACTCTTGAGCTCCCTCCCATCTCTCTGGCCATTTCTTCTTAGTTTCTCAAGAGGACTCCTGACCTCTTTCTCTCATTTTTAAATGAAACCAAGAACTTATTTCTGAGCCCCTTCCTCCCACCCTATAGTAGGAGTAATGCCCATGCCTTCTTGTCTGCACAGCCAGCAGCTGCCAATATATTCTAAGGCCTCTCAAACTAAACACATCTAAGCCTGAAATCAGTATTTCTCCCTATAATCCTGCCTTTCCTTTTTGCATTACAGCCACATGTTGCCTCCATTCTAGCCCATTACCCCTCTATTCCTCTACCCCTCTGCATTCACTGTGCTTAAAAAAAAAAAATCCCATCTTATTGAGGTATAATTATGTACAATAAACCGCACTCACTTAAAGTATACTTTTATATTCTTATTATTCTCAATGTGTTGAGCCTTTCATTGTCATTATGGAATATTTTTTAATGCCTGATTATATACTCGTTTTCAAGTCTCCTTTACCTAGTATTAATAATCACTCCAGCTGTTTCATGTTTACCAATTGTGTGGTGTATCTTATTCAGTTCTTTTTTTTTCAGTATGTATCTTTATATTTAAAGTTTATTTCTTTAGGCAGCACTGAATTTATTCTTGCTTTTTAAAAAAAAAAAATCCAATCTGACAGTCTCTGCTTTTCGATTGAAATATTGGTTCCTTTGCATTTGCTGTAGTTATTGAAATGGTTTTATTTTAGTTTGCTATTTTGCCATTTGTCTTATATTTGTTTCACCTGGAATTTGTTCCTTAGTTCCTTTCCAACTTTCTTTTGTGTTAATCGTGTATTTTTTAAAATATTTCAATTTTATTTCATTTTATTGGCTTTCTAGCTATCTGTCTTTACACAACTTTTAGTGGTTGCTCTAGAGATTACAATATGTATCTTCATTATATTCATATGTATGTGATATGTATGCATATGCATATCTTTATAAGTCTACTTAGAGTTAATGACTTACTTTAGGTAAAACTTAGGAATGTTGCAATAATGTATTTTCATTTATCTACCACCCGCACTGTCCATAATGCTGCTGTTGTCAGTTTTATGTGTAACTTTATAACCTCCCCAAATTCATATGCAATTTTTCAATTGACCCACGTATTTATCAGTTCCAGTTTTCTTCTTTTCCTTTAGCATGAGAAATGTCCTGTAACATTTCTTGTTATAAAGGATTCTTGATGATAAATTATCTCCTTAATTACTTACCTTAAACTTAATTACTTACCTTACCTTTTACTGCATTTTTTGGAGAGTAGTTTTGATACATATAGAATTATTGTGATTTTTTTTTCTCTTAGTACTTTGAATGTGTTGGTCTTCTGACTTCCATAATTTCTGATGAGAAATCAGCCATTAGTTGTATCACTGTTCTCTGTATGCATGGTATCTTTTTTTTTTTTAATGTCTGATTTCAAGATTTTCTCTTTATTTTTGGCTTTCATCAGTTTGGCCTTTATATGCCTACAGGTGGTTTCTTTGTGTTTTCCTGCCTGGGATTTGTTGAGATTCTTAGCTCTTGAAGTTAGCTTTCCACATTTGGAGAGTTTTACGCTAGTTTGTATTCAGATGCCTTTTAATGCCATTTTATTGCTCTCTTCTCTCCTGTCCCTGCAATTACACTAATTTTGGACTTCTTGATATTATCCCTCAGGCCTCCAAACCTCTATTCATTTTTTTCAATGTTTTTTCTTCTTTTAGATTGAGTTCTGTTAGTCCATCTTAAGGGTCAGTAGTTCTATTTTTCCTGCCTCTCCAAACTGTTGCTGAGTTCAGCCAGTGAATTTTTATTTCAATTATTATACTTTCAGTTTTGTAATTCCATTTAGATTTTTAAAAAAATATATGGTTTCCATTACTCTGTTGAGATTCCCTTTCTCTTCAGTCATTAAAACCACTTTTTTCTTTAAATCTTTGAACATATTTTTCTTTTATTGTTTATATAAAAGCTTCCATGAAATCTGTTTGCTAAATCCATCATCTATGCCCCATTCAGAATCAGTTGCTAGTTTGCCTTTTTTCTTTGCTGAATATGAATGACATTTTCCTATTTCCTGCAAACTCTGTCTTCCACAGTGTGCCACAGATGTCTGCTCAGTTCCTACAGCTTCCAATTGCTGCTGTTTTTTTTTTTGTTTGTTTGTTTGTTTTTTGGTCTGGCTCCCAGTGGTCTCCCTGCACCTCTGTAATTTGGTAATCATCCAAGGATTTGGGCAGCTCACATTCAGATTTTGGTGCTCATTTTTCTGTGATTCTCCTGTTTCTGTGGATTCTCCCCTCAATTTTCAGCTGTTATGCAGTCTTGAGCTCTGTTCTCTGATACCTCAAGCCAGCAAGGTTTTAACTTTTTGTTACATGTGTAGCACACAAGTTGGGAAATTCACTCAGTTTTTTAAAAGTAGCAAATTTACATATCTTCCCAGTCCACTGCAGCTCTGTCTTGCAAGGATAGCTTCCTCTCTGGTCCCTGCTTATTTTTTCACAAGGCCCTCCAGCATTTGGCTAAAGATTTGGACAGACTTTTTACTCAGATTTTAGGGCTTCAGCCTTCTGGAATTCTCTCAGAGTTTCCCTGTTAAATTTAGACATATTCTGCAGTTCTGCAACCTAAAGATAATGAGGCTGTGGTTTTCCACCTGTTCTAACCTTAGGGGTTTGAGAACACTATCATGACTCTTACCTCTTCCAATTATAGTTTTTTAAGAGGAAACACTCCTCTGGCTTCTGTTTTGAGATAATTCTCAGGGCCTGTAAGTATATTGTTAAAAAATATTGTCCAGATTTCATAATTGTTATCTGCAGAAAGGTTCATGGAATTATTTCATACTGCCACCGTTACAGGAAGTTTCTTTCACTGCTTTATTTTTAAAACATGTACTAGAACATGTCACTCTCCATGCTTATGATCCTTTAAGATTTTCCACTGCTCTTAAGATAAAGTACAGAATTCCTAGTAAGTCCTATGATATCATGCAAAAAGTAATGTATAGACTCTTTTAAGATTAAAAATTCCTTTAGCTTCCCTAAGGTTGAAATTCTGTTTTCATTTATAATGGTGTCTAAGCAACTCTGTATCGGTATAGGATTTTCCCCCTTCTCCATCCCCTTCCTGGGGCCTGGCACACACTGAAGCCAGAAAACAGAGTGGGTATTTGGAAATGTGACCAAGGTGAAAAGAGAGACAGAAACTCTTTTGGCACAACAGGGTTAGGAGGGGCCGCAACTGGGCACAGCAATCAGGCTGTCTGTGCATGCTCTGCCAGCAGGATCCAAAGCCCCCTTCCTTCTGCCTACACCCTTCGGAGGGTGAGTAGATGAAACGGAATGGTTCCATGGAAATGGTAGGGAGGGATTGGGTCTTGAAGAAAGGGCTGGCTACAGTGGGCACTCAAGAGTCTAGAACAGAGGTCAATGTTGGGGGCAGGTGACTGCAGCCCCTCTGTCTCTGGGATGGGCATGTATATACAGTTCAAGTCTGAAGTCAAGCATGTTTTCTGGGAGGTGGCGGGGTGGTGATTTTGAACAACCACAAGGGAAAATTGTTCAGTATAGACAGTACCCTTCCATTTGTACTCTCAAAACACTTTACAAACAAAAAATTAAAAAGAAGCTAATGTTTATAGCTCTCCTGCAACTCAAGGAGGAGTTCAACTCAAGAGGTTCAAGAGTGAAGGGATATATGTATACTTACAGATGATTCACATTGTCGTGCAGCAGAAACTAATACAGTGCAGCATTGTAAAGCAATTAGCCTCCAACTAAAAAAATTCTTATTAGCATTATTAAGCTAAAGTAGTCCGTCTAGTCAAAGCTATGGTTTTTCCAGTAGTCATGTATGGATGTGAGAGCTGGATCATAAATCTGAGCGCCGAAGAATTGATGCTTTTGAACTGTGGTGTCAGAAAAGACTCTTGAGAGTCCCTTGGATTGTAAGGAGTTCAAACCAGTCGATCCTAAAGGAAATCAGTCCTGAATATTCATTGAAAGGACTGATGCTAAAGCTGAAGCTCAAGTACTTTGGCCACCTGATGCGAAGAACTGACTCAGTGGAAAAGATCCTGATGCTGGGAGGTATTGAAGGCGGGAGAAGAAGGGGACAACGAAGGATGAGATTGTTGGATGGCATCACCAACTTGATGTACATGAGTTTGAGTATGCTCCGGGAGTTGGTGATGGACAGGGAATCCTGGCGTGCTGTAGTCCATGGGGTCACAAAGAGTCGGACATGACTGAGCAACTGAACTAAACTGAACTGAAGCTAAAATAGTGATTGATGTTTTGCCAAAACTAAACCTCTTCCATCCCATGACTGTGGCCCTATCTGCCAGGTTGCAAATTCTACAGCCTTTAGTGCACCCACACATCAGGCAGGACTTGTTTCCCCCACCATTTCTCTTGGGATTTCTGGGGTTCCTTCGTTTGGGCCGCAGGCCTTGAAGGCATTGAACTTCTCTCAGTGGGAAGGTGTCCTCGTTTGCGCATCGGTCCTCTCTGTCCCTGCTCCATGGCAGTGAGAGCAGAGTCGGATTCAGCTGGGTTGTTTTCACTCCCTGGGGCACACCTGGCCCCCAGCTCTTGCCCCAGGGCCTAGATTCATCAGCACATGGGGGCGGGAGTTCCATGCACAGTGAGCATCAGACGAGGGTGTCTGTGCCTCACATTACCTCTGAGGACCCACTCTGAGTTCAGCCTCCATCGGGCCTCTCCCTCTGAGGCTTGGTTTTCCTCCTGGGCTGCCTTTACCTGTGTGAGACTACAAGCAGCCTCCTGGGGTGCTGAGAGGCTATGATGCAGGCTGGCCTCCTAGGCAGAGAAAAAAGCAGCACACATTTTTAGATGTCATTTAAATTACCATTTTCAATTAGTGTTAATAAACTGAGATTTTGTACTAATACATATAGCTTTATTTCTCTGTGTGTGTGTGTGTGTGAGAGAGAGTATCTTGGAATATATCATGTAACCTAGATATCAGCATTTGCCTAGGCTTTGTTTATTCAGTTTACGGTATGGAGGGACTCTTGGGGCAAATAGACGATGATTTGATTCAGGTGAATTAAATCATGCTGTGTTTACCTCAAGCTGTACCTTTGAAGTTAGATTTGTATTTTCTGTTTATCTGTACATTTTCAGGGAATTCTTGCTTTTTATATTGTTATTTTCCATCTTCGCTTTGAAGACGATTTGGAATATCTTCTTGTGAGTATTATTTGCTGACCAACAGGGATATTGAGTACTGGGTTTTTCTCATTCACTTTGATGGCCTTGATTTAATTCACCTGAATCAAATCAGCATCTATGTGCCTTCCTGCAGGTGGTCCTTGGCAAGTCTTTGTAGACCCATGCAAAATAGGCTGGATGCTAGCCCAGGGTGGGGTTATAATGCATGTGCCGTGAGAGTAGGAAAGCGAGGTGATTCGAAGACATGATGTTCAGAGCAGAGCTCCGGGCCTGGCCTCGCCTCTTACAAACGAGGAAGGTAAGGTTCTTCCTGGCATTAGATGGTGTAACAAAGGTCCATTGCTGGAACCTGATACTGATCCTTCACCCCTCAGTGGGGGCAGGGGGTGCAGAAACTGGGACAGCACAGAGAACACATCCTGAATTCCAGAGGAACGGCTTGTGGTAAAAATCTCCTGTGTTTGTGTTCTTGTCCTCATTCACTCAGTTTGAGTATGGGCAGAGGTGGATAGCCTGAGTTAGGGCCTCTCTTAATACGCCCAACACAAGTACAAGAGGAATCTGTGGGTTCCCTGTGCGAATAGGAAGAAATGCCTTGGGGGTGATTGTCCCCGGCAGCCGCTCTTGATGGCTGCCAGTCATCCGACATTGGCTGTCACAGTGTCACAGACTGTGACCGTGGGAATTGCACCCCCTCTTTGTGCTTTCCACCCTATGGAGCTAAAGCTTCTTTAGAAATGGCAGCTCAGATGGTGCTGTGATGTATTGGTGCAGTGGTTCCTTTTCTGAACTCGTGTCTAACACGTTACTTAATCATAACCCTCCAAAAATCACTCAGAGCCTAAACTTCTACACTCCAAAACCCTTTCTTTTTTTCTGTGTTGATTTTTAAATTTATTTAAAAGATGATATTGCATCTAAACAGCATGGCTTTTGCCCAAAAGTCAAGAAATCTAGCCCTCACCCACGTGTAAGTGTGTTTTAGGAGTATCCACAAAGAATCTGAACTCTGCCATGTGTTGCAAGAGAAACACATTTTAAGAATATTTATATCCTAAAAGTTTTTTTGTGTGTGAACACTGTATTATTTTTTTTTAATGACCAAAGCTTCTATATTTTTATTAGTTTTTAACTTACGTGCTGCCGCTGCTAAGTCACTTCAGTTGTGTCCGACTCTGTGCGACCCCATAGATGGCAGCCTACCAGGCTCCCCCGTCCCTGGGATTCTCCAGGCAAGAGTACTGGAGTGGGGTGCCATCACCTTCTCCATTTAACTTGCGTGAGGAATGGTTTATGGTTGTGCTGAGCCACCCAAATAAGGGGAATGCTATTGGGGTTGAGGGCGAAGAGGAGTGAAGTGTATAATCAAGTAAGAGTGTTTGAAATATTGATCCAGGGCTCTACTTTGAGGGAGCAGATAAGAGTGTATATATATTAAGACCTCCAGAGAAGAAATACATTTATTACACGAAATGTGTGTATTTTATCTAAGGCTATTTGTAAGGCACATAGTGGCTCAAATTCAGTCCTTGTAAGCATAGATCATATAGATATGCAGTCGTCTTAAGGCCATAATTGCATTGTGGCTATAAAGGAAGTGGGGAAGAGCTGTCCTTAGGCCACTCCTTTGCTTTAGTACTGGACTAGCTTTAAATTCAGTCTTCATATATATCTTTTTTTTTTTTTTAAAGAACTTATTTTGGCTGTGCTGGGCCTTTGTTGACGCGCCGGCTTTTTGCTAGTTGCAGTGCACGGGTTTGTCATTGCAGTGCCTTCTCTTGTGGAGCACGCGTTCGGTAGTTGTGGGCACGGGCTTAGTTGCTCCGCAGCATGTGGGATCTTTCTGGACCAGGGGTCGAACCCGTGTGTCTTACATTGGCCGGCAGATTCTTTATCACTGAGCCACCAGGAAAGCCCCGTTGTTTTTTTGTTTTTTTGTTTTTTTTTAGCTTCATTTCAAAGGTTTTTAAAGCTCTGTAAGTAACTCTTTCTAAATTTCTCTTGATCTCAATATAAAGTTTAGACCTTGGAACCAATCAGTGTGCTAAAGCAATTACTATCATTTTATTATGGTTACTCCAATTATGGATTTCCCCCATAAATATACAGTGTCGTTTTGTGATCCAACATAAAACTGCAGTTGTGGTTAACAGTGAGTCTTCTCAGCATGGTGAACACGAGCGTGTAGAGAATCGGTTGTATGTGTTTGAGTAGCTTTGCCTAGTTCTTATATCAAAGCAGTTTTTCAGGTGAGAAAGCAATTTCCAGGTGTTGCTAAAAGCTGCACAGAAGGTGCTGTCAGAACCTCTGGCTGCAGGTCCTCAGCCCTCCCCGCCAGGCCTGCTCTTCCAGGGGGAGAATTTCAGACAACAGGCGTGGAAAGTGTCTGTGTCTCAGCTATATCTGCCTTTTATTGAGTGACACAGAGGCTGTAAACCATGTCCATCAAGCCTGGCCATAAAAAGGTGTGTGTAGATCAGCTGGACTCATGAGGCAAACTCTCCAGGACAGAAGGGCTAAAAGATTCTTTTATTTAAAAAAAACAAAAAACCCTTCCTCACCAATTGAGCATGACTTTCAATGGTCTTCTATCTGACTGACATTTTTCTATCCAGTGCCTTGGCAGAAAGATGCAAAATCAATTTTGGGAAATTCTGAGTGGAGGTCGTTTGACTTCCTGAGGGCTGGGCTGGGAGAGGGGGCAAGTCCCTTGGCTCTACCTGTGCTCCTGAGGAGGAAGGCGTGGGCATCCCTCCTGTCAGCCCTGGGGGTTACAGGTGGGTTGCATGGACTCTGCGTTTCAGCCCCGAGGTGGGAGAGGCAGTGTTCACTGGGCAGAGTGGTTTGGAACAGGGCTGCCTGTGAACACGGGCCTCCTTCCCTCTCTTGTCCTTGGAGGCTGGTCTTCCAACACAGCCCCTTCCAAGGACCAGGGCGTGGATATAGCCAAGAATTAAACCATAAACCAAAGCAAAGGTTAAATACTACCTACAGTGAAATCCATGAGACTGCCTTCACATCTCTTTTATCTTTGGTACCCAGATATTGGCTTGCAGTGAGAGAGCAGACTGGGGCATTGGGAAGCCCAGGTGTGGTGTGCCCAATGTCTGAGGCTGGCAGGTTAATTTTAGAGGCCTTGTTTTCTTGCTGTTGGATGACCCCTGGACCTCATCTTTACAAGAGGCAGAAGCTTTGATATATTTTAAACTTGTGGGAAGACCTCTTAGCAAGCTCTTGGCATAAGGCTGTGTTTTTGGCGCTGACAGTAAGTGGAATCAGGAGTGATAGCCTTTTGAATTGAAGGTACTTTTGAGAACATCCATTCTGACCACCTCAGTTGGCCTGATCCTTTCTATGCTTATTTGTAAAATGGAAATGAGTGTGTGCCTCATAGAATTGTTATGAGAATTACATGAGATAATTTCTGTAAAGCACTTGGAATTTGTGCCTGGCACTGAGTAAGCCCTTGATAACATTCACCATCATCATTGTTGTTGCTGTTCGTGGATGAGAAGGCTGGGGTCCAGAGAGGTGAAATACCTTGCCTGAGGTCACACAGATGCGCTGCCCCCTCCAAAAAAAAAAAAAAAAAAGAACTGGAACTGGAGTCCAAGTCCACTACACTTTGCTGGAGGCAGCTGTTTTTTCTGACATCCTTGGTCTAGTTGCAACTGAGAGCTCAGATTCATGTGCTCCTAATAGATCACAGCATGTGGAATAGCTTTGGTTTTGTTATGACTACACAAGTATTCTCAGTGTCACTGCCTTTGTGCTTGATGCCCTGTTTGAGTTAAAAGTTCAGTGAAGCTCCGTGTGTGTGTGTGTGTGTGTGGCACGTTGGGGGTGGGGGAGGTGGTGGCAGCCCTTCCTACATAATTTAGTGGTCTCCTTTGCATTAGCGTATTAGCATGTTTTCACTTTTAACCTTTCACCCTCTGAGCCTGGCATTTAAAATACTATTAAACTCAATACTGTTTCCTATAAACAACTTTAGAGGGATGGGAAATAATTGGAATGACATTTTTAATAGGCTTCTGTTTCTCAGCCCTCTGGGCTGCACGAACCCAGCCAGTGCTGGCAGAGGGGGCCTGGTCTGAAGTTGGGAGAGGTTGGGCATCCTCTGGGGTGCCAGAGGACCGTTTAAAGAACAGAGAATTATTTCTGTACTGGAAAAGTAGAGGGTTGCGGTGGGGGGAACAGTCTTTTTATTTTCTAAATTAATGAATGAGGTGAATCCAAGAGCTGATCACTCCTGCCTCCTCCCAATGGTTTCAAGATACCTTAGGAGCAAATTTCTGGGCACCTTTAGCCAATGAGTCAGACTTTCTGGAATGTGGTTTTGTGCATTCTCTTGTTTTCAATGTGTATTTTTTGGTCCTCGTGTTTCTATTTTATGTCACCATTCTATTTTATGTGCCATAGTATGTGTCTCCTAAATTTGTTTTTAGAGCACATTTTTTTAAAAAATCCAGTTGGATGTTTATGAATTTGTGAGGCCTTTCTGGGGAGGAGACCTTTCTGTGCCCCAAGTTTAGCTTCTTTGTCAATAAAACGGAACTGGACATTATCTTACTGAGACATGTTATGTGGGAGCAAGCACGACTGCTTACAAAGAATCATGCATGACTTGGAATGTTTTTTCTGCTATGATCTGCAGGGGAAGGGATTGAAAAATACTGGAATCTTGAATTTTTTGCCTTAATCAGAGTTCCTGATCCTATTCTCACAGAATCACGTTCAGAAAGTACTTGTTAGTCATTCACCTATGGTGAGTAAATATTATAGCTGCTTTCAGTATTAGCTCATTAAATAGTATTTGAGAGTCCTATATGTGCCCAGCACTGGGACAGACCTCGGGGGGGCGGGGCGTGCACAGGAGAATAACTGACTGCGGATGAGAAGCTGGAGCTCAGGTGACCGCACCGTATGGCTCCCCTACTTAATCATGCACGCGTTTAACAAGCACGGCTGTGTTTAGGCACTGTTTCAGGCAGTGGATTGAAGACAATCAAGATGAGTGAAATCCCCATGTTCCTAGAACTTATATTTCAGTGAAGGGAGAGTTTAAAAACAAGGAAAGATAAACCCCATAAAGCTATCTGCTTACCAAGTGTAAATTTTTCGGTGAGTGAATTGTATATCAGAAAGGTAAAGAAGGAAAAAACCTCAGCCCTCACTGGCCTCCGGGTTCACCTTAGGACAGTTGACCCTCACTCTTCACTGGTATATGCCATGCTGCCGCTAGCTGACATGCATCTGTGAGCCCAGAAACCAATCTCCTGGAGATTTTGTGGTCGTGTGTGGGTATGCACAGAGCAGTGGGACATGTGGCCCACCTGACGCGCTTGTCGTGCAGCTGAAGGGGAACCAAGTGACACTGCCTTCCCGGTCCAGCTCCTGCTGTGAGCAAGTAGCCTTTTTGCTGTCTGTTTAGTGCAGTGTCCTTGTATCTTTGTGTTCTTTTGTTGGTGACTTAGCTGCTTACTTTGGTCCTCACGAGTGATGCTGTGGCGCTTCTTGGGATCCTGATCACAGGAAGGCCGTGATGGATCTGGCAGACAATATAAAGTAGTTTCCTCCAGGCATGAGCCACAGTGCTATTGCCCTGAGTTTGTGTTCATGCTTCCAGTGTGTGTTACATGCAGCATGTTTCAACAGGAAACGTAAACCAAGGTTACATATTGATTGGGTGATGGAAATGTTGTGACCAGAAGCCTGTAAGGACTTAACTCTGTATTCCCTCCCTTCGGAGTGGTCCATTGTCGCTGGGATCATGCTGACTTCCCAGAACAAAAAGACTAGGAGTAACAAGAATTGACTGGATATGCAAGGCCAGGCCAAGGGCATCTGCCCAGCCTGTGTACCTGATGGCTGTCTTCTGTAAAATAATCCCACTTTATGGAATAGCTTTCTCCATCCCTCCACTTTCAGTCTGTATGTGTCCCTAGATCTGAAGTGGGTCTCTTGTAGACAGCATATTCATGAGTCTTGTTTTTGTATCCATTCAGCCAATCTATGCCTTTTGGTTGGAGCATTTATTCCATTTATGTTTAAGGTAATTATTGATATGTATGTTTTTATAGCCATTTTAAAAATTGGTTTGGATTTGATCTTGTAGGTCTCTTTTTTTCTTCCTCTTTTGTTTTCTTGCAATTTGACAACTAACTTTAGTGCTTTGTTTGGATTCCTTTTCCTTGTGTGTGTGTGTGTGTGTGTGTGTCTATGGTTGGATGGCATCACAATCAACCTCAATGGACATGAGTTTGAGCAAACTCTGGAAGATAGTGAAGGACAGGAAGCCTGGCATGCTGCAGGTAATGGGGTTGCAAAGAGTTGGACATGACTTGGTGACTGAACAGCAACAAAATCTATTGTAGATTTTCATTTTGCAGTTACCATAAGGTTTTGATATAGCAGTATATGTATAAAAAGGATTGCTTTAACTTTTTAGTCTTTTAACTTCAAATGCATTTCCAATATCCTGCATTGGTACTCTCCTCATGTTTGCTGGGTTTTGATATCATATTTCTGTGCGGATGATTTCCTACCTTTATGTTTGCTTTTATTGGAGAGCTTTCTCATCCATAATTTTCCTATATCTAATTCGTGGCCTTTTCCACCTTGAGAACTTTCTTTAGCATTTGTTGTAAAACCGGTTTAGTGGTGCTGAATTCTTTTAGCTTGTCTCTAAAGTTTTTTATTTCTCTGTCAAATCTGAGTGAGAGTTTGCTGGGTAAAGTATTCTTGGTTGAAAATTTCTCACTTTCAATATTTCCTGTCAGTCCCTCCTGGCCTGCAGAGTTCCTGTTGAAAAACCAGCTTATATACCATATACATATACATATACATATACATATACATATATATATATATATATATATATATATATGGAGGATTCCCTTGTATGTTAAATGTTGCTTTTCCTTTGTCGCTTTCACTATTTTTTCTTTATCTTTAATTGTTGTCAATTCGATTACTATATGTCTTGGCATAATCCCCCTTGGGTTTATCCTGGCTGGGTTTCTCTGTGTTTCCTGGACTTGGGTGACTATTTCCTTTCCCATGTTAGGGTAGTTTTCAGATGTTATTTCGTCAGATATTTTCTCAGACCCTTTCTCTCTCTCTCTCTCCTACTTCCAGGACCCCTATAATGTGTATGTTGTTGTGTTTAATATTATTTCAGAGGTCTCTGAGACTGTCCTCATTTTTTTCATTCTTTGTTCCATGGCAGTGATTTCCATCATTCTGTCTTCTGCTCACTTATCTGTTCTTCTGTCTCATTTATCCTATTGATTCCTTATAGTGTATTTTTCATTCCAGTTATTGTATTGTTCATCTGTTTGCTTGTTCTTTTTATCTTCTTGGTCTGTGCCTCCATTCTTTTTTCTGAGATCTTGGCTCATCTTTACTATCATTATTCTGAATTCTTTTTCATGTAGATAGGAAGTGGATTATTCTAAAACTTCTCTCTCTAAAAATGGAAATGTGAAAGACAGATCGAGAGGGCCCTATATTTAAGGGAAAATGATGGAGAGCATAATGTGCAGGAGCCTCTGTGTTGAAAGAATATTATCTTAAGACACCTGAACCACTTTGCTCATTGCATTCCCCACCTGGCCTCTGCAGGTGTTTTGCTATGACTTAGGACCAGAATCATCTCTCTAGTCTAAGAGCTCAGATGTGCTAAAACATACTCTTTAAAAAAAAAAAATCCCAGTAGCTCACTGCTAAGCCATTGCCTGTCTTTTCGAGAGCTTGAGGAAGAAGAATAGGGTTACTGTGTAAAGAGTTGGAGCTCTAATTTGGGGAATGAGAAGATATTTATAAGAATTAATGAGCAACCAGAAATTTAAAAATAAAAAATATCTATTTATAGCTTCCTGGAAAAACACAAAATTCTAAATACCATAGCTCTATGGCAAGCAGAAGAGGCCAAACCAACCTACTTTCCTGCTCAGATCCAAAGTAGGAAGGTAACAGATAACACAAAAGCTATAGAGATAATTTGTATGACTCACAGCATAACCTTTGAGTGTTTGGCTATGATGCTGCTTGTTATGTTGCAGGAGAAAGAGATCAAAGGAGCAGCTTCTTGCCTGTTAGGGGGTGGGGTGTTCACCCTGAGACAGCTTTGGTGGCTGGGCTGGGGCATCAGACACTAGGAGACCTGAGGAAAGACCCCTGTCCCTTAGCCCTCTGAATCTTCTTTCTTAATCCACTCTGCACACCCATGGATGGACAAGAATCAAACAAGATCACACACTGAAGAATTCTGAAATCATGGAGGCTGCAGAGGTCAGGTTTTAATAGATTCTAGAGGGAATCTGAGGATCATTCTCCATGGCCAGTCCACCAGCTGGCCCTTTTCATTCCATCACCCACATCTCTCCAAATTTGTCTTCTCTATCACGCTACCACCATCTGAGTGCAGGGCACCCCTCCCCCCTAGTCTGGGCTCCCGTGGGTGCTTCCTAAGTGCCTTCCTGGCCCCATTCTTGCCCCCTAACCCATCCATCTGGCAAGAAGAGTGATCTTCATAAATGTTTCTGTGACTAAGCCCTCCAGAACCTTCCCTTGCCTTTGGGTACATGTCTTGCCATGACTGTTGGGGACCCCATGGCATGGTTTGGGCACCCCTGCTCTCCAGGTTACTCTAACCCTCAGTCCATCTGAATCATCCCCAGACACCTCCGCTTAGACCACTCTGCCCTCACCAGGTCTCTCACCTGTACACCTCAGGTACTCTCCTCCCTGAGGGCCCTGCCCCTCATCATTTCCTGCCCAGTCTCTGTCCATGTCAGCAGCACTGATCACACCTGAGCACTGGTGTCTTTTATTAATTGTAGTGAAATACACATAGCATGAAATGTACCATCTTAACCATTTCTGTGTGTACAATTCAGTAGTGTTAATACACTCACACTGTTGTTCAATCTCCAGAACTCTTCATCTTGCAAAACTGAAACTTTGTATACATTAAACAGTAACCCCCCCCATCCCCCTGTCCCCCAGCCCCTGGTAACCACCATTCTTCTTTCTGTCTCTATGAATTTGACTCTTCTAAGGAACCTCCTGTGCTGGAATCATACAGTATTTGTTGTTCAGTGATTGGCTTATTTCATTTAACATTATGTCCTCTAGGTTCATCTGTGAGTAACATGTGACAGTATTTTTTTTAAGGCTGAATGATGTTCTGTTGGATGCATAGACCACATTTTGTTTTTTCATTCATCTGCTGATAGACGCTTGGGTTGTTTCTACCTTTGGCTGTTGAGAATGGTGCCATGAACATGGGTGTGCAGATGTATTCATCAAGATCTTGCTAATACTTTTGAGTATTGTGTTTGCTGTGCTGTGCCCATCGCTGTGGCATTTTCTCATTCATGTGTGTGCTCTCTGCTGCCTGCCTCTCCCACTAGGCCCCGTGAAGCTGGGAGCAGGCACTGTGCTTACTGCTATCCCCCTGGTGCAGCTCCCAGCATATACTCAGTGCTCACTAAATATTGTTGTAAGAGGGAATAAATAAACTCTAAGTGCATCTTCTTGTTCCAACTTTCAGAATTTTTTAAAGGAATGAATTGCTTATTTTTGTGAACATCACTGATCATTTTTTTTTTAAGTTTAAAAAAGGAAATAAAAATTGACTCTAAGTCCCTCCTCTGTGAAATAACCAGTTTTACTTTGGTTTTGGACTCAGACATTTTTCTTTGCATTGATCCAGGCAGGGTGATAGGGTTGTGGATGGGCCAACTGATAATTTTCATTATTATTTACTTATTTTTGGTTGCATTGGGTCTTTATTTCATGTGGGGTTTCTCTAGTTGCAGTGAGCAGGGGCTACTCTTCTTGCGATGCTTGGGCGTCTCTTTGTGAGAGAAGTCTCTCTTGCTGCAAAGCAGAGGCCGTAGGCACATGAGCTTCAGCAGTTTCAACACTGATAATTTTTTAAGAATGTCAACCTCTACCTTTAATCTAGCTCTAGCTCTCAACTACTGTTCCTGGTTCAAGGGAAACAAACACATAAGCAAAATGTTTTATTGCCTCCCTTTGTAGTTTAAAACTGCAGCCTGGTGCTCAGTGAGAGCCTTGCACAGGAACACCTTTGATGCAGGTGCGCATGTCAGGACCGACTCCTGACCGCTTGGAGCAGAACCTCAGCCGTGGATGTTCGTGAAGGACCAGTGGATCCAGGTAGCAGCTGGCTGTGTTAGGTTTGGACTCTGCTGTTCCTGTAGTGCCTTTTGTTAGTTCATTCACCAAGAAGGAAGGCTGTGGAGGAAGGGCAGGAGTGTGCCAGCTTGCTCAGCAAGAGAACTATGAGAGAGCAGAGGGATTTACCACCTCCAGGGCAGAGTGGATAGACTCTGGAACAAGAAAGGGAATTGAAGGGCTGAATGTCTCAAAATCCCAGGCTTTCATTGCAAGGTCAGGCTTTATGGAGCAAGAAGTCTGATTAGACAGAGCCTGGGGAACTTTGAGTGTACAGCCATTAAAAAAAAAAAAAAATTGCCATGGAGGAGAGGAGAATTCATACAGGTGGTGATGAAGGGGGTGTTTTCCCACCTCTGAAAAATAGGGAGAGCTGCAGGGGGTTATTTGGAAGGGGTGCAGCTAGATCGCAAAGGATTGGTGGAGCCTGAGGGGGCCCTTCCTCCCCTGTCCCCACCCCCATTTGGGCTCGAAACAGGAGATAGGTTTGGGCCAGTCACATACAAGGGACCCAGCTGCTCACAGTCTTCCAGGTAGACTGAGGCAAGCTTTCACAGGAGCTCCATGCTCCTCAAGGTGCCAAGCAGCCAACTAGCAGAGGGGAAAAGTCCAGGCCGGAAGCCCTGAGAGCAGCCTCACAGGGTGGAGAGAAGGTGGACCAGGTAGCCTGAGTCCCCACAGGAGCTGAGCAGGGCTTAGAGGGTCCGAGGAGAGGGAAGGATGACAAAGGTGTGAGGATCCGGAGATTAGAACCACAGAGGCCAGCAGCCAACATCCAAACCTGACTGTGGGGAGGCTGGAGAGGCTTGTCAGAAGCCCTGGAGCCATTTGGGTGAAGGATAGGTGAGGGAGAATCTGGGGATTTGAACACTTAACCCAAAGAAGATATGTTTTATCCAGAAATGGTCAAGTTGTGTTGAAATGGCAAGATAAAAGTCTTCTACCATTAGCTGAAAAGAGGATTCATGAGCTTGGCTGAAAGACTGTTATGGGAAAATAAAATTATATTTCTGTACATCTGGGCTGTTAACATACATTAGAAACTGCTGCCCAAAGTAGAATTCCTTGTGCCAGTGGGTTGGTGCACACAAATGCAGGGGCCAGCGCTGAAGCTGAGTCCTAAGGGGGCCAGGCCAGAGGTGTCAGGATGTATTTAGACTTTTTTTTTTTTTTTTAAAGATCATCAACACGACAATGCAAAATATAATTGAAAGAGAACAAGCCTGGTAGTGTTGGAGGTGTTGTCTATGGATCTAGTTTGCCACTATCCAGCCTCATGGCTTGTCACTCTTGCTCTGGCCCTACTGGTCACTTGCAAGCCCTCCACATGTGCCATGCACAAATCAACCTCAAAGCTTTGCATATGCAGTGCTCTTGGCCAGGAATGGCCTCTCTGTAGCTTCAGTTCAGTTCAGTTGCTCAGTCGTGTCTGACTCTTTGCGACCCCATGAACTGCAGCACGCCAGGCCTCCCTGTCCATCACCAACTCCCAGAGTCCACTTAAACCCATGTCTATTGATTCAGTGATGCCATCTAACCATCTCATCCTCTGTCGTCCCCTTCTCCTCCTGCCCTCAATCTTTCCCAGCATCAGGGTCTTTTCAAATGAGTCAGCTCTTTGCATCATGTGGCTAAAGTATTGGAGTTTCACCTTCAACATCAGTCCTTCCAATGAACACTCAGGACTGATCTCCTTTAGGATGGACTGGTTGGATCTCCTTGCAGTCCAAGGGACTCTCAAGAGTCTTCTCCAACACCACAATTCAAAAGCATCAATTCTTCAGCACTCAGCTTTCTTTATAATCCAGCTCTCACATCCATACATGACCGCTGGAAAAACCATAGCCTTGACTAGATGGACCTTTGTTGGCAAAATAATGTCTCTGCTTTTTAATATGATGTCTAGGTTGGTCATAGCTTTCCTTCCAAGGAGTAAGCGTCTTTTAATTTCATGGCTGCAGCCACCATCTGCAGTGATTTTGGAGCCCCCAAAAATAAAGTCTGACACTGTTTCCCTATCTATTTGCCATGAAGTGATGAGACTGGATACCATGATCTTAGTTTTCTGAATGTTGAGCTTTAATCCAGCTTTTTCACTCTTCTCTTTCACTTTCATCAAGAGGCTCTTTAGTTCTTCACTTTCTGCCATAAGAGTGGTGTCATCTGCATATCGGAGGTTATTGATATTCCCGGCAATCTTGATTCCAGCTTGTGTTTCTTCCAGCCCACCGTTTCTCATGATGTACTCTGCATATAAGTTAAATAAGCAGGGTGACAATATACAGCCTTGACGTTCTCCTTTTCCTATTTGGAACCAGTCTGTTGTTCCATGTCCAGTTCTAACTGTTGCTTCCTGACCTGCATACAGATTTCTCAAGAGGCAGGTCAGGTGGTCTGGTATTCCCATCTCTTTCAGAATTTTCCACAGTTTATTGTGATTGACACAGTCAAAGGCTTTGGCATAGTCAACAAAGCAGAAATAGATGCTTTTCTGGAACTCTCTTGCTTTTTCCATGATCCAGTGGATGTTGGCAATTTGATCTCTGGTTCCTCTGCCTTTTCTAAAACCAGCTTGAACATCTGGAAGTTCATGGTTCACGTATTACTGAAGCCTAGCTTGGAGAATTTTGAGCATTACTTTACTAGCGTGTGAGATGAGTGCAATTGTGTGGTAATTTGAGCATTCTTTGGCATTGCTTTTCTCTGGGATTGGAATGAAAACTGACCTTTTCCAGTCCTGTGGCCACTGCTGAGTTTTCCAGATCTGCTGACATATTGAGTGCAGCACTTTCACAGCATCATCTTTCAGGATTTGAAATGGCTCAACTGGAATTCCATCATCTCCACTAGCTTTGTTTGTAGTGATGCTTCCTAAGGCCCACTTGACTTCACATTCCAGGGTGTCTGGCTCTAGGTGAGTGATCACACCATCATGATTATCTGGGTCGTGAAGATCTTTTTGTACAGTTCTTCTGTGTATTCTTGCCATCTCTTCTTAATATCTTCTGCTTCTGTTAGGTAAATACCATTTCTGTCCTTTATTGAGCCCATCTTTGCATGAAATGTTCCCTTGGTATCTCTAATTTTCCTAAAGAGATCTCTAGTCTTTCCCATTCTATTGCTTTCCTCTATTTCTTTGCATTAGTCTCTGAGGAAGAAAAAAAAAATCTCTGAGGAAGGCTTTCTTATCTCTCCTTTCTATTCTTTAGAACTTTCTATTCAAATGGGTATATCTTTCCTTTTCTCCTTTGCTTTTCGCTTCCCTTCTTTTCACAGCTATTTATAAGGCCTCTTAGACAGCCATTTTGCTTTTTTGCGTTTCTTTTTCTTGGGGATGGTCTTGATTCCTGTCTCCTGTACAATGTCACGAACCTCCATCCACAGTTCCTGAGGCACTCTATCAGATCTAGTCCCTTAGATCTATTTCTCACTTCCACTGTATAGTCGTAAGGGATTTTATTTAGGTCAAATCTGTTTAAATCTTTTCCCCAAGGAGGCGTGCCTGAGCTCCCAGTCTCCCCCATGTCAGACTCCCACCATTGGTCGGTCGCCTGTGGGTTTCCTTCACAGCACTGCCCCATGATTTGTTCAGCCAGTGCTGACCAATAGGGGGCGCCCAATCAATGCTAAATGAATGAATGCCACATGGAACTGTGGCCTGCCGCTCAGGTGGAATGTAGAGAAAGGACTCACAGGTTCTGGTTTCAAGTTCTAGCTCTTGTCACATTTTAGCTCTAGGAACTTGGCTATGACACTGACTTCTCTGGGCCTCAGCCGCTTCATCTATAAAATGGGCATTCAGCACACTGATCCTGCAGACAGACTTTCCTGAGCACTGGTCGTGCCTCTCAACAGGGTGGCCACCCTCTCGGAGCTCACAGCCTGCTGAAGGTGGCAGACAGGGAAACAGACACTCGAGAAAATGAAAGGGTGGTGGGGAGGACCCCAAAGAGGGAGGCCTCCCTGTTTCAGGGTGGACGTGTGGGTGGAGACTGGGGAAGATGACGGGAAAGACTTCAGAGAGCAAAGGAGAATGGCTGAACTCTGGCTTACAGGAGCAACAGTGGCTTGCTGTTGTGCTGTGGGTTAGGTAAGACACTGTATGGGCTGTGGGCCTGAGGCATTCAATGCCGAGCATCCGCATGGCTGTAGGGCAGGGTGTGGGTTAGAGGCACCAGAGTGAGTCACGGACCCCCAGTTGCCCATTACTCGTCACCCACGGACGATCCTGTTTCATCGGTACTCCAACTGGTATTCTACTACATACCTCACCCTAGTCCTGGACAAATGCATTTCATCTGTAAATGTTTCATCATGCATCTCTAAGAGATACAAACTTTTCAAAAAACTGTTTTTCACTATTATCAGACCCCCCCCCCCCAAATCCTTAATACAATCAAATACTTAGTGTTTACATTTTGACTTTTCCTTAGTTTATTTTCAGGCTGTCAGTTTATAGGAACCAAAGAAGGTCTATAATGAGATAGATATGTCTATTGTGTCTCTTTTTAAGAGGTTTTCCCCCCTTCGTTTTTTTTTTTTTCTTGCAATATGCTTATCGAGGAAACCAAGTTCTTTGTCCTATAGAGTTTTCCACTGTCCAGATTTTGCTGATTGCATCTTCCAGGTGTTAACATGCTCACTTGCCCTCTGATTTTCCTGTAAGCTAGTAGTTAGATCCAGAGCTGTTCTGACCAATAGTGATATATCATGAGCCACAAATTCAAGTCACATATGCAATTTAAAATTTTATAATAGTCATATGTTAAGAAGTAAAAGAAACAAAATTATATTTTACTTAATTTAATATATCCAAAATATCACTCGAACACAGAACCAATAAAAAATTCTTAATATAAATGTACATTATATTTTTGTACTATCTCTGAAATTGTTTCTTACTCTTAGCACATCTCAGTTTGAGCCACTTTTCAACTAAATATCTGTAAGTGGCCAGTGTCTGCTGAATTTGACACCACAGATAGAGGTTTGATTATACTTAGAGTTGGACTTTTGCCAAGAATTCTTCATGGGTGTTGTGCCCTTTCATTAGGCAGCATAAAATGTCTAGTTTTCTTTTTGTGATACCTACCTTAGATACATTAGATTCATTAGAATTGCAAAGTATTGATGGTCTAATTCTATTATCCCTCTTGAATCTTATTTTACTTTGAATATTTCTGATAAGAGAAACTTCCTCTCATCAGTGATTTGATTAACTAGTAAGTATTTGATTTTTTCCCCCCCTTTATTTAGCAGTTCCTAGAGGGTTAGAGCTGTGTGTAGGGCAGGTCACTGGGCTTCAGTATGGAAAATGGGTTGCAGGGCAAGAAGGTGACTGAAGGGAGTTAGGGAGGATGTGATTACCTCCAGGTGGCAACCCCAGCCATGGCCGCCCCTTGGGCAGCCAGCCAGTTATTGTTGTTCAGTCGCTAAGTCGTGTCCTACTCTTTGCCACCCCAGGGACTGCAGCACGTCAGGCTTCCCTGTCTATCATCATCTCCCAGAGTTTGCTCACATTCATGTCCACTGAGTCTGTGATGCTATCTAACCTCCTTATCCTGTGCCACCTGCTTCTCCTGTTGCTCTCAATCTTTCCCAACATCAGGGTCTTTTCCAATGAGTCAGCCCTTCGCTTCAGGTGGCCAGAGTATTGGAGCTTCAGCATCAGTCCTTCCAGTGAATATTTAGGGTTGATTTCCTTTAGGATTCACTGGTTTGATTTCCCTGCTGTCCAAGGAACTCTCCAGAGTCTTCTCCAGCACCACAATTGGAAAGCATCAACTTTTTGATGCTCAGCCTTCTTTATGGTTCAGCTCTTATATCTGTACATGACTACTGGAAAAGCCATAGCTTTGACTACAGTAACTTCTCACCCCTAAACCTCAGGAACCTCCTTCAAAAGGCCAATAAGCACCTGCCATCCCCCAGTACTTGCAGGGAACCCTTTCTGCCCTTGCTTGGGGCCAGGGCAGAAAAATCAAGGCAACTGGCAGGTTTTTGAGAGCAAAGGGTCTGGCTCTGAGACTGGCAAACTTGGAGACAGCTTGTCTATAGCCTTTTACTCAGTTTGCATGAGCAAAAGCTCATAGACCACCTGTGTGTAAAGTAGCCTGGGGTGCCCTCACAACACAGTAACATCCCAAGAGCAAGACACAGTGAATCCGGTTTCTTTGAAGAATAAGGTATTCCCTCCAAGTGAATTAAAAACTTTTTTGGCAAGTAAATTTTTGAGGAAAAGTTTGTCCCTTAAAGTATCAATTTATATTCACCTTTGTGAATAACTTCAGTTCAGTTCAGTTGCTCAGTCATGTCCGACTCTTTGTGACCCCATGAACTGCAGCACACCAGACCTCCCTGTCCATCACCAACTCCCAAGAGTTCACCCAAACTCATGTCCATCGAGTAGGTGATGCCATCAAGCCATCTCATCGTCTGTCCCCTTCTCCTCCTGTCCCCAATCCCTCCCAGCATCAGGGTCTTTTCCAATGAGTCAACTCTTCGCATCAGGTGGCCAGAGTATTGGAGTTTCAGCTTTAGCATCAGTCCTTCCAAAGAACACTCAGGACTGATCTTTAGAATGGACTGGTTGGATCTTCTTGCAGTCCAAGGCGAATAATTTACTCCCTTAAAATATTTTATGTGTTTTTCCATCAAACTTAAGTGAATTCAGCCTTTTTCTGACTGAGGGCTATCTGAAGGAACAGTACAAGCCATTCAATCTGAATTTTTTAAGTTGTTTTGTTCATTTTTGCAGTGTATTTTAAAGCCATTGTGTTGAGGATCTTGAGTAGAAGCAGGCTGTGTGACATGATTGAGCCCCAAGCTCTTCACAACAGGCGGAGTGACAAATGAGGGTCCTCTCCTTTCCTGCCATGCTCCGGAACCCCAAGGCAGTTGGGTTTCGAAGAATGAGTGCTAGTCTGCTTCTGTGACAAAAGGAGTCCTGACCCATGGGAAAGTCCTGACCCCTGAGTAAGGGGCTGACTTCACTTTCAGAGGAGCGCATGGGCTAAGAAGTCAAGCGCCTTGCCTGGGTCACACAGCCAGTGAGCAGTGGGGCTGGGATCGGAGTTCCTGACTGGCTGTTCTGTGGGGCCGAGGGCTTCTCACTCAAGATGCCCAGACTGCTTCCTTCCGGCCTGTTGGTGTCTGCTTCTAACAGCCTGGTTATCCATTATTTCTTTGCATCATTATTTCAACCTTGATTCCTTTCTAATTTGGTGCTGGTACTTTGTTCTTGTTCAGTCACTAGGCTATGTCTGTGACCCCATGGACTGCAGCACAGTCCTCCCTGTCCTTCACCATCTCCCGGAGTTTGCTCAAACTCATGTGCTTTGGGTCGGTGATGCCATCCAACCATCTCATCCTCTGTCGCTCCTCCTGCCCTCAATCTTTCCCAGCATCAGGGTCTTTTCCAGTGAGTCAGCTGTTTCCATCAGGTGGCCAAAGTATTGTAGCTTCAGCATCAGTCCTTTCAGTGAGTATTTAGGGTTGATTTCCTTTAGGACTGACTGGTTTGATCTCCTTGCAGTCCAAGAGAAATCTCAAGAGTATTCTCCAGCACCACAATTCAAAAGCATCAAATCTTTGGCACTCAGCCTTCTTTATGGTCCAACTCTCACATCTGTACGTGACTCCTGGAAAGACCATAGCTTTGACTATACAGATCTTTGTCAGCAAAATGATGTCTTTGCTTTTTAATATGCTGTCTAGGTTTGTCATAGCTTTCCTTCCAAAGAGCAAGCATTTTCTAAAATCATGACTTTAGATGGTTCTCACTACAGAATCACCATCTGTAGTGATTTTGGAGCCCAAGAAGAGAAAATCTGCTACTGCTTCCACTTTTCCCCCTTCTATTTGCCGTGAAGTGATGGGACCAGATGCCATGATCTTAGTTTTTTGAATCTTGAGTTTTAAGCCACCTTTTTCACTCTCCTCTTTCACCCTCATCAAGAGGCTCTTTAGTTCCTCTTCACTTTCTGCCATTAGAGTGGTATCATCTGCATATCTAAGATTGTTGGTATTTCTCCTGGCAATCTTGATTCCAGCTTGTAACTCATCCTGCCTGGCACTTAGTATGATATACTCTGCATATAAGTCAAACAGGGTGACAATATATAGCCTTGATGAATTCCTTTCCCAATTTTGAACCAGTCATTTGTTCCATGTAAGGTTCTAACTCTTGCTTCTTGACCCGAATACAGGTTTCTCAGGAGACAGGTAAGATGGTCTGGTATTCCCACCTCTCTAAGAATTTTCCACAGTTCGTTGTGATCCACATAGCCAAAGGCTTTAGTGTAGTCAATAAAACAGAAGTAGATATTTTTCTGGAATTCCCTTGCTTTCTCTTTGATCTAATGAATGTTGGCAATTTGATTGATTTCTGGTTCCTCTGCCTTTTCTAAACCCAGATTGTACATCTGGGAGTTCTCAAGTACTCCTAATACCTAGCTTGAAGGATTTTGAGTATAACCTTACTAGCCTGGGAAGGCAGTGCAGTTATCTGATAGTTTGAACATTCTTTAGCACTGCCCTTCTTGGGAATTGGGATGAAAACTGACCTTTTCCAGTCCTGTGGCCACTGCTGGGTTTTCCAAATTTGCTGATATATTGAGTGCAGCACTTTAACAGCATCATCTTTTAGGATTTTAAATAGCTTGGCTGGTATTCTATCACCTCCACTAGCTTTATTGGTAGTAATGCTTCCTAAGGCCCACCTGACTTCATACTCCAAGATGTCTGGCTCTAGGTGAGTGACCACACCTTTGTGGTTATCCGGGTCATTAAGACCTTTTTTTGTACAGTTCTTCTTTATATTCTTGCCACCTCTTCTTAATCTCTTCTGCCTCTGTTAGATCCTTTCTTTTATCATGTCCATCCTTGCATGAAATGTTTCTTTGATATATCCAGTTTCCTCAGAGAGAGCTCTAGTCTTTCCCATTCTATTGTTTTTTTTTATTTCTTTGCATTGTTCATTTAAGGCCTTCTTATCTCTCCTTGCTATTCTCTGGAACTTTGCATTTAGTTGGGTGTATCTTTCCTTTTCTCCCTTGCTTTTTGCTGCTCTACTTTCCTCAGTTATTTGTAAAGCTTCCTCAAATAACCACTTTGCCTTCTTGCATTTCTATTTTTTCCTAAATATTTGTTTTTTATTTTGCTGCACTGGGCCTTAGTTACAGCCTGCAGGATCTTTAGTTGTGGCATATGGGATCTAGTTCCCTGACTAGGAGATGAACCTGGACCTCCTGCATTGGGAGCATGGAGTCCCAACCACTAGACCACCAAGGAAGTCCCATTTTTCTTGGGATGGTTTTGGTCATTGCTTCCTGTAATGTTATGAAGCTCTGCCCATAGTTCTTCAGGCACTGTTTACTAGATCTAATCCCTTGAATTTGTTCATCGCCTCCATTGTATAATCATAAGGGATTTGATTTAGGTCATCCCTGAAAATGGCCTGGCGGTCTTCCCCACTTTATTTAGTTTAAGCATGAATTTTGCTATAAGGAGCTGATGATCTGAGACATAGTCAGCTCCGGGTCTTGATTTTGCTGACTGTATAGAACTTTTCCAACTTTGGCTGCAAAGAATATAATCAATCTGATTTTGCTATTGACCATCTGGTGATGTCTATGTATAGAGTGATCTTGTGTTGTTGGAAAAGGGTGTTTGCTATGACCAGTGTTTTCTCTTACCAAAAATTCTGTTAGCCTTTGCCCTGCTTCATTTTGTACTTCAAGACCAAACTTGCCTGTTACTCCAGGTACCTCTTGACTTCATGCTTTGGTATTCTAATCCCCTGTAATGAAAAGGATATCTTTTTTTGGTGTTTGTTCTAGAAGGTCTTGTAGGTCTTCATAGAACTGGTCAGCTTCAGCTTCTTCAGCATCAGTGGTTGGGGCATAGACTTGGATTACTGTGATATTGAATGGTTTGCTTGGAAATGAACTGAGATCATTCTATTGTTTTTGAGACTGAACTCAAGTACTGCATTTTTGTTGACTACAAGGGCTACTCTATTTCTTCTATGAGATTCTTGCCCACAGTAGTAGATATAATGGCCATTAGAAATTAAATTCGTCCATTCCCGTTCATTTTAGTTCACTGATTCCTAAGATGTTTACTCTTGCCATTTCCTGCTTGACTACGTCCAATTTACCTTGATTCATGGACCTAACATCCCAGGTTCCTATGCGATATTGTTCTTTACAGTGTCAGATCCGACTCTCATCACCAGACACCTCCACAACTGGGTGTCGTTTCTACTTTGGCCCAGCCACACTTTGGCTCCATTCTTTCTGGAGCTATTAATAATTGCCCTCTGCTTTTCCCCAGTGGCATACTGGACACCTCCCAACCTGGGGGGCTCATCTTTCAGTGTCCTATCTTTTTGCCTTTTTATACTTTCATGGGGTTCTCACAGCAAGAATACTGGAGTGGTTTGCTTGTACTTTAATGGGGACTAAAGAGAAAGAAGTTCATTAGACTTGTGTTCTGTACAAAACCAAAAGGATAAGAGCCTGACACTCTCCCCCTTGTAGTTCTGGGCTTGGCCGACTAAAGCTATTACTATTTCTTCAACTGACTGTCTTTTTTATCTAGATTCATGACCACTTTTTCTGGATTGCTGACATTGCCAGTCTCTAAAGTGTGGAATTATTTTATAGACATGTATTTTTTTTATTCATTTAAAATCCACAAGGCTGAGCTGTCTACCTACAAAACTATAATTAGATATGCTAAGAGGGAAAAAAAAAAAAAAAGAAAGCCTCTATCTCCTTTGAGTGAAATTAAGAGCTCTGGGCACCAGTTCAGGGTTCAGTGAAGCAGCTAGAAGCTGTGAGACAGAATATGTATGGATAAGGTGGCTTAAATAAACTCATCTGCCAGGTGTTAAAAAACCATGAAAATAAGCTAATTAGGTTTATAGACCATACCTCAACAGTGTCCATGCCACCCACCGAAACACTTTGGAACTCTTGACATTTGTTTAGAGCTTAGTTTTTCAAAAGGGCAGTTTCAGCCTGGATACATTCTCAATGTGTACAGAATGGAGATCTCCCTTTGAAAGCCTGATGTATATGTTGCAAGAAATCCTTGTTGAATGACTAATTCCTCCCTATGTGCGTGGTGCTTTGAAAAGATCAAGTGTTTCATAAAAATACTGATCACTTACACTCTATCCAGTACCAGGTCGCGGGGTGGGGAGAGGTGTGGGTATCATCCCTACTTTAAAAAAAATTTTTTTGGGGAGTATAGTTGATTTACAATGTTGTGTTAGTTTCAGGTGCACAGCAATGTGAACCAGTTATTAACACATCCATTCTTTATTTTCCCAGATGGGCTGTTACACAACTATTGAGTAGAGTTCCCTGCACTATACTACAGGTCCTTATTAGTTACATATGGGCTTCACTGATGGCTCAGTGGGTAGAGAATCTGCCTGCAATGCAGAAGACAGGAGACATGGGTTCAATTCCTTGGTCAGAAAGATCCCCTGGAGAAGGAAAATGATAGCCTACTCCAGTCTTCTTGCCTGGTAAATCCCATGGACAGAGGAGCCTGGCAGGCTACAGTCCATGGGGTCACAAAGTAGTGTGTACACGTCAATCCCAATCTCCCAATTCATCCCTCTCCACTCCTATACACCCTGGCAACTGTGTTTTCTCCATCTGTGACTCTGACACGGATATAAGCTCATTTGTGTCGTGTTTCTAGATTCTACATGTAAGTGATATCATACGATACTTGTCTTTTTCTAACTTCCTTCACTTAGTATGATAATCTTCAGGTCCATTCATGTTGCTGCAAATGCCATTTTTCATGACTAATATTCATATACACACCCCATCTTGTCGATGGACACTTAGGTTGCGTCCATGTGTCTTGGCTATTGTATACAGAGCTGCTGTGAACATCTGGGTGCGTGACCCTTTTCAAATCATGGTTTTCTCAGATAAATGTCCAGGGCTAGGATTGGTGGATCATTATTATAACTCTGTTTTTAGTTTTTTAAGGAACCTCCATACTGTTCTCCATAGTGGCTGTACCAATTTACCTCCCCACCAACAGTGTAGCAGGGTCCCCTTTCTCCATCCCCTCTCTAGCATTTACTATTTGCAGACTTTTTGATGATGGCCATTCTGACTGGTGGGAGGTATCATCTCCATGTGACCCATTAAGAGCCAGATTCAGAGAAGTGGCCGGGCTCGAGTGCTAGAGCAGGAAATGGTGATAACAAGTCTCCGGTCTCCTTTCTGTCACTAGGCAGTGGTTTCCTACAGGACAAAAAGGAACCAACACAGATGATGTAGGTCCTATACAAACATTATGCCAAGGGCAGAGTTCTTGTCAATTCTTTACAGATCAAGAACTGAAGAGGCCTTAGCTCAGTGACATGACTAGGGTCGCAACGTCAAAGTGGCTGAGCTGGGGCATTCAGAATCTAACCTTTAAAGAATAGACGCTGGCTGCCCTTTGTACCACATAGTAAAAATCCAGGTCATTGTTCAGTCCTTACCCCAAAACCATTAGGAACACAAGGACGAACTTCTTTTTCAGACACAGTTTTTTTTTTTTTTTCAAAACAAAATGGTAGAGAAGATTAAGAAGCATATCACTCAAACCCAGCTTCAACTTGGCTGCTAGTTATCATTCACATCTAAACAAGTTACTCTTCTGTCTTCAAGACTGGAAAGGTCACTGGTCAGTCACCCAAATCTCTTCACCTTTTATCCTAAGCCCTTCCTCCATGGGCCTGCAATTCAATTTCTCCTCTTACCTTTCCTCACATCCATTCAGGGCCCAAGCACAGCAAACTCCTTGCAGTTCTGCAAATATGCCTGCGGCCCTGCCCTGCCTCTGGGCCTTGGCCCATGCTGCTCCCTCCATCTGTAATGTGAAGTCGCATACATCTTTCATCTGTATTAACTTCATGACCCTTTCTTAATCCTTGAGTCATAATAACTTCCTCTGAATCCTGTAGCATGGCGAGACATCTCTCCATCACAGAACTTATCGCACTGAATTATACTTAATTGTTAATATACCTATGCCACCCTTCCTTCCCCTACTCCCAACTGGAGACTGTGGCAGGGGTCAAGGTTGATTAATTTTCATATAAACTTGTTTAGTCCAGTCCCTTTCAAAGTGGAATGGGGGCTAGCTCAGTAAATGTGGAATGGCTGGCAGACTGTTTAAGAATGAGGTTTTCATAGTTAACTCTGCTTCAGTATGAAATTCAAAACAATGAAGAAGACAGGACTCAAACAGCACAGGGAAATAACATACACTTTTACTCTCAAAATAAATACTAATCAATTTTATTTTATAAATACAGATGCTGACTTTTCTTCCAATTACCAACAGATCAGTTTCACATGCCATTTATTATTGGTGGTGGTTTAAAAAATTATTTAAATAACCAGTTAGGTCAGGATAAATGGGCACCATTAGAACTGCTAAAAAAATATAGTTGGATACAATCTTCCAAAACTAATATTCTGGGGGAAAAAAATCTCTGGAATTTTTGAAGTGGGTAAAGGGAAGTAGAGAGAGAAAACACAAGCAAATATTCATCTGATAACATTTGCTGGCTGTTAAGAGTGTCTCGGCTACATGAAAACTGAAAGGGCCCTTAGCAGTTCAGAAATGGACAGGACTGAGTTTTCATGTCAACTTATATTCTCAAAGCAATTTTGTTTTTTTAGTGGTTTACAAGAATAATTAGAAAGATTAGTAGGAGATAATAACTACATCCCATATTTTGGCCTTGGCCACTTTAAACAGAAGCAAAATGAATTCTGCAGCCTTGGGAAATGTCAGAGATTTATTCCTGGAGAATGTAATGCTGTAGGATTTACATATATCCAAGTATGGCAAAAACTACAGACACCAAACAAACTCCATGAAAATCCAAAGTCTAAACAAACCCAAACCTACAAGTGGTGTTTTGAGGCATAACATCATTGGACACAGTGTGGATCAGGAAAATGTGCAGGTAACTGTCCATCAGTTCTGGGCTACCTGATCACATTCAATGGTGGGGTTCCATGCTGTGGGCGTGAAAGGCTGTGAACCCGAGTCAGGGAGTCCATAAATGGTAGACTGACTGACAAAATCCCCGAGCTCCAGGCTCTACTTGGTTTTGTGGAACCTGAGATGAACACTGTAAAACATGGGTGCTCCTATATGTGGTCCAGCTGCAGGGCCTAAATCGAATGTACCTTGTCTTTGAGTTTGGCATGGAGTTTAAAGGTCTCTCCCATATCTGAGGAACCACAAATCACATGTGATTCACCTTCCATTGTTCACTACTAACACAGTCCTTCAACGCCTTTCTTTTGGGCTTGGGGGGTAGATGTTGCTTCACTGGAGGACCCACAGCCCAGACGGATGTACACCTCCGACCATGTCTAGCTCCACCCTGACTGACTCTAAAATGAATGACAGTACACTGTCAAAGAAGCCATGACCCTACAGATGGCTTCTGCTCCAGGTTTGGAGTAGTTCCACCTATTTATGAGAAATAAGATGGATTTCTTCAGATCAAGTTAAAGCTTTTAATTGCTTGCAGGTTGGGTCTGTCTGTCATGCAATGATTCTGTGAGTTCTTTACATGAAAAAATAACATGAACTATTCCATTTAACAATGTAGCGCTATATTAAAATTGAGCCCAGGAATGCTTGGATGAAGTATGACAATAATTATGAAACCTATGAGTTAAGTTGTTATGTAGGATGAATGAGCTATTACAGAGTACACCTGTGATGGTATGTTGCTATATACAATATGTAAACTCAAATGAAGTCAACAACATTAGCTTAGATACAGCCACAGGTTTTGCTCAGGCTAGTCCTGTCATGATGTAACATATGGAGATGTAGGTTCAAGAGGAATTTCAAAGCTGGGAAAAAAACCAGGTCGAGTGCAGTAAACTCAATTTTTATTCTTCTACATAATACATGGATATAAGCATAAAATCTCCTTAAAGAGCTTGCAACCCTGAGGTGATGTCCTTGGGTATATAAAGTATACAGCAACAGCAAATGAAATCTGAGCTCCAGGAATGAAAATGGACTTCAAAAACATAATTTAATATTTATGCAATTGCACACATAGCAATAGTATTCTATGCCTCATCTAGTCTCTGAATCCAACTACATCAACTGCCCTGCAGTTTGCACACTGGACAGCCTGACTCCCTACATATATTTCATCACACACAATGCCTCCTTTCCAGCTGAAATTTAATAAATTAACATGGGATTTACATATAGGGATTTCTATATGGTGAGTGCATTGCCAGAAAGCACACCCAGCTTTTGACAACAGCATCTGCTCACATAACACCTTTGGCCCCCAGAGGGAACTTGAAGCTGTCTGACTATAGTAACCTTGTTGGGGAGGGTCCATGAGGGTCCCCTAGGATCCTCCAGAGGTGAGGTTTTTCATATAATCTGAGGGCTGCTTCAAGGGTATGGCTGACTGAAAGAGGTGGGAGGTCACGGCAACTGCATTAAAGAACCAGTGAATGTGATGTCCTCTGTGGTCAGGATGCACAAGGCATCTACTGTGCCAATGGCATAACAGCTGGGTTGACTGTGGAGCCTGGGAGCAGAGGCCTATAGGCCTTTGTATAGGAGACCATTGTGCTTCTTACACATCAACCTAATGGATGGCCAAAGATCCTTCAGTCAATGGTAGAGACCTTTTACTGAATATTCAATTTTCCCAAAAGTTTCTGGTGAGGGCAAACACTATGAGAATCTAAAGGCGAGTTCATTATATTATTTATATATTATCATCTTCCCTCTGAGGATAACATATAAGTGTAAATAAAAAAGCAGACAAATGCCTATAAGGTGACTCAAGCTAGAGAGTGACTTTTGCCTTTAAAACAACTGTCAGGCCTAAAAAGCAAAATCTTGCAAGCAAAATCTAACTTTGGCCCATTGATACACAATGATCCTGAGTCCCTCCTTGATTCACAAAGTCTATTTTTCTGAGGAATATCCTCCATTAATATTCATTTTGTGTCATAATTACTACAAAGGGTAACCAGTGCAGCTTTATCCTCATTTCAAGCAGACTCCATCCTGGTCCTACCATCTGTCCGCTCGCTTCACTTATCAGAACTCCTGCGTGGCCTGCGGAAACTGGATACGTTTTCGTTCAGTGCATAGATCCTTCGGGAGAACTCTTCAAATTCTCCCAGAACTTGTTCATCACACTCCACTGCCACAGCACTGTCCACGGGGATGCAGTTAAATGCTTCCAGCTGATCGCCTGAGGTGAAGCCTGTGGCTTCCATTCCAATGATCTCTTCTGCCTGTTCCACGGTGCAGCAGAGCTCCGCTTCCGAGACTGGGTGGAAGCCCCCGGGGAGCTGGGCGCCAGACGAGCTGGCCTGCTCACCGGGCAGGAGAGTGCCGTTGATTGTGGCTGGGGGCCCCGAGAGGGCTTGTCCCTGCTCCTGGCTAGTGTTCACACTCATGTGGCCTCCATTTAAGCTGTCGCCCAGATCTACCCCTTTTTTCTTGTTTTCTTTGGAGAGGTCCAAGGAGGTGTCCAAGGAGGAAGACAGAGATGCTGTCTTTCTGTCAGATTCTCCCGTGGAGGGCACAGGGGTCACAGGCTGGACTAGTGCAGAGTTGTAACTGGGGGGAGGGGTTTTGTACTGGAGTCTCTCATTCTCTGAGCTGGCCCGTTTCCGGTATCCTTTGTCTGGTGAAGGGATCCCCCCAGAGAAGCCAACATCTGCACCCCCAAATATGGAGCTTTGTCTCTTTGGAACAGGGATTGCACTGGAGGTGTGATGTCTGTCACTAGAAGACAAAGGAAAACAAGAAGTTACTTTCAACTTCAGAACTTAGCTTAAACCTTCTGGATCAAGAGACAGGAAATCATATGTTCAAGTGTGAGAAAATACAAACTGACAATACTCAATCTTAGTAGTAACTGTAGTGTCCAAATGCAAGATACAACAAAGTATTATGAGTTCAGCATTGGGAACTTCCTTTAAGAAGGATACAAGACATGCATGCTAAAATATATGCAGAGGGGAGTGCCCAGGGTAGAGGCCATGTCATATGGGGAGGAGTTGAGGCAGCTGGAGGGATTGGATCTGGAAAGAAAAATATATGAGGATGTGATCAAATTCATATGTCTGTAGAGCTACCAATATTCTTGTTTCTACTATTCAAGTCTTATTTTACCTTCATAAAACAGATATTGTCATTTGGCAGAGAACTTCAAAGACTTGTCCATGATAACCTCAGCGAGGCAGGGGCAAGGCTGGACTAAAATCCATGACTCATAACTCAATGGTCAATAGCTTTTGCAATAGCCAAATGCTAATTGCCTTGTGTTAGACAGCTGGCAGAGAGAGGACCAAGGAGATGTGTGTGTGTGTTTCATGAAAAATTAACTTGGGAAATGACCTCTCCTGTATAATGGTAGTCACACACATTTTGTAATACTTGGTCTTCATCTTCCTTCAAACTTCCTTCAAAGTTTTCTCAGGAAGATACATTTGGGCCAGCAATAATAATCACTGTTTGGCTGTACAAAGCATAGTTTCTGAAGTAATTTCATATACATCATTTCACTTGGTCCTCACAAAAACCCCGTCAAGAAAGCAGTGTGCACATTATTACTCCAAATCTGAAATAATAAATAATAATTAGTTAATGGAAATAGTGTATCCAGACTCTGGAAATGATGGTCATTTTATGGACTGGTGAAGCCACCCCTGGAGTACTGATCACAGTTCCAGACATCATGCTTGGCTGAAGCTATCAGCTTCAATACAGCTGTATGAACAAACTGGGTCCAGAGACAGAGGGAGGTATGAACACAAGGTCCATGCGACATGTGTTCTTCATGTGTGAGGAAACACAGAGAAATGGCTCACAAAAAACGCAGCTACCAGGCAGGAGCAGAGGTAAGACGTGAAACTACCCTCTTCCAACAAAGAGCTACTACATGTGCCAGGCCAGGCCTTGGGGAGAGGAAACGGTAACAGAGCAGGCCCTGCCTCTGAAGAGCTTCCAACCTTAGAGGAGAAAGACAGCCGCATATGTATACACCGTACATACTCTTTTCAAATTACAACATGAAAAGCGCCCTGCAAAAGAAGAAAGGATCCAGGGTTCCTTCCACCTGTATCCATGGCCACAAACCCGTAAGCCAGCTCCCTGCTCCCTCTCCTCTCAGATTTTTTTTTCTGATGCTGGCTTATCCCTGTGGTCTAAGCAAAGGTTATTCATCTTGAGAAAAGGCAACCACAAGGTTCTTCTAATCTATGCACCCACCAGACTCCCTTGCTTGGCTGTAAGTGTTGGTGCCAAGAGTGATTTCATAATTAGGGGTGCTCACTGGGGCACATATAGAACCAGGCAAGCAGACTAGTAAATTACTGTTTTTAGTTCTTAAGAAAAAACAGAGCAAAACCTGTTGGCCTTAATCTAGGTTTTCAGTTAATATGTTGTCAAAACTCAGAGTAGTGGGATAAAGCTGCACATTTTTGCCAACCTTGTTGTTTTCACTCTGCTACTTGCTGACAGTACCCCTCTCTACATGATTTTGCAGGGGGCCTAAGTAATCAAACCAAAACAGCATCAGCACCACCCAAAGACAAGTCTATTCTGGGCAGATGGGCCACGCTTTCAGTTGCCACCCCACCCAGGAAGGGAGAGAAGCACCAGGTGAGCCTGCCCAGAACACTGATGGTGACATTGCTGGTATGCGACCCCAGGCCAGGTGCTTAAACTACTCACGGCTATGGAGGCTGAATGACTTGACACCCTCCCTGCCACCATCCACCCTCCTTCCCTGGGGCACCCTGCTCTGCTTCTCTCAGCTGGGCTCCAGGTGGGCTGATAAAAGGGCATGAGGAACAAGCAGTGCTTATGACACAAGAACAAAGGGGTTTTTATAGTCGTCTTTGCCTCGAAAGCTCTCAACTTTGCATGACAAAAAAGTAATACAAGTATGAAACCCCCCAATCCCTCCCTCAAACTGCCCCAGTTACAGTGAGCAGGGAACTACCATTTTCTTGAGCATCCAAAATGCTGAATTCTCACACCTGCCCTGTGAAAAAGGTAGGCAGGTAGGTTATGTGATCTCTTCAAGGTTTGCAGAACCCACATCTGACTCCAGAGCCCACACAGTCATGTGGGAAAGTCCTATTCAAATTCAACTAACATTTGCTAAGAACCAATGTCCGATATGCCAGATATCAAGCTAAATGCCATTACGCGCAGGCCTTCACATTTAATCCACCCAACCTATAGCTAAGCTCTGGGGCGTTACTCTTTTTTTTTGGAATATAGTTGACAATGTTGTGTTAGTTTCAGGTTACAGCAAAGTGGTTCAGTTGCTCATACGCATCTACCCATTCTTTTCCAGGTTCTTTTCCTGTGCAGGTTACTGCAGAATATTGAGTAGAGCTTCCTGTGCTGTGCAGTAGGTCCTGATTGATGTTACTCCTATTTTGATGCATGGATTCAAAGGCTTTGCTAGATGGAGACTTTGGCATTTGCTGACATCCTGAGTCTGGGATCTTTTCCAGTTTCTCTGAATTTTCATGAGAACTGAGGTAAAGACAGTATCAAATACAATTTAGAAAACCCAAGTAACAATAAAACATTCCCTCTTAAGAATGGTAAGAAGATGAGGTATTAGACAAATAAGGACGTCTACAAGTCTAACGTTTACCCTAACGATCACACAGTCTTTTTCCCCCCATTTGTAGCTATGCACCATGAAGCCTTTCCAAAATTTTTACTGGTCTTTCTTATGATCTTAAAAATAGTAAGTTGAACAAAAAAGATATATATTTTTTAATTTGAAAAACTTAAAAACTTGCTATCTTGGAATATAGTTGATTAACAATGTTGTGATAGTTTCAGGTGTATAGTAAATTCAGGTGTATAGTGATTCAGTTATACATATACATGTATCTATTCATTCATCAATTTAAAAAGGTACTTTCCTGATAACTGTGGGCCATCAGTAGGAACAAGTCTTACTGACTGTGACATAGTGGAGCAACTACCGGCCTTCCAGGGGTGTGTTTCTGAGTCTGAAGTCTGCACTCAAGCTTTTGTATGTCCTCTCTCACTGTCGGGCTGTTACCTGTGGCCAAGTCAGTGTTTTTGCCTGCAAGGGCTGCTCCTTTTTTTGACGTCTGTGTCTTATTTGTTGTGTTCTTATAAAGTAGCTGTCTTGAGAACTGTGTGCAAAGCAAGAATAAATAGGATTTGAGAGATGGACCAGCAGATATCCTGGGTACAATATGCATAATTATATGAATTTTGTACGTTAGTTTTGGCTGCTCAGAACTGATTTTTTTTTATTATTTCCAGGATCTTAGCAATGCTCCAAATTTTTAAGATAGCTGAGCTTTAAATAGCTCAAGCATTGAATGACTGTATTAAAATATATACAAACACACATGCATTTTAAATTATAATAATAATTTATTCTCCCTGGACAACTAAAAATATAAACCACATTAAAAACTAAAAATCAGTCAAAAACCTATTGGCCATCAAATAACCACTATTTGGATATTTTCCTTATAGACTTTGATTTTATATGTGTGTTTAATTTAAAAAAGACACAAAACCAATCAAACAAAAAACAAAATGAAAGTTGTGTTTGCAGTATATATACATATAGATATAAAAATATATATATACATACACACAATTCTGTATCCTGTTGTTGGAAGTTATTAAAACCTCTTGGTAAACAATTCTAAGTGGCTACTCCATTAAATGAAATTATCAAAAGTTACTGAACCATTTCCTTATGTTTGTGGATTTAAGATATTTCTAAAATTTTATATTAAACTTGTATTTCTGTATAAAAACACAATGCATAGGTTTTAAGAAAATAATTTTTAAAATTTTCATATTTAATAGGTTTCTAGAAGTAATCTTCATTACATGTTTCGGTATTAACTAAATTCTTACCATAAAGAAAGGAACATTTTACCTCTACTGTGGCCTAAAAAGAGAAAGGTAGCAATTAAAAAGGCAAATGCCCCAAAGCTTTCAAGATTCTTTTTGTCTGATTAGAGTCTGGCTTCATAATTATTTTATAAAGATGGAAAAAGAAGTCGAAATCCTTAGATTTACTAGTTATTAAGACGAATTTTTAAAGGCAATTGACAATTTGCTTATCAAATGAAATTATTACATTATTTAAATTGTGATGAATAACTTATAATTTCTACTCCTGGAAACAACTAAAGTAAACCTGAGTGTTCTGGGGAGGAGCAGGTGCAGCAGAAAATGTGGCATTTCTTAACCCACCACTCCAGCCACAGGTCCCTTGTTCTAAGGCACTAGATTTGGGGACATAAAGCCTGAGGTCTAGCAATTGGACAGAGTCCCCGAAGTTCACTGCACAGTCTCCTTATCACCTGTTTGCTTTGAATGGATGTCTCCTGCTTGGCTTAGGTCCGAACTGGAAACATGACTTTTGCGGTTTAACGCTATAATTAAAAGGAATGTATTTAAAAACAACACCCCAAAGATACTGTAATTACAAACTTTCTAGGCCACGGTTTAGTGAAACAGGACATAGATTGAATAACTGAATCATATCAGGGACTGTTAAATAATAATATTCTTTTCTGCTACAAGCACACAAGGATATCTTAGGATTCCTGACAACAGCATGTGAGGGAGAAGCCAAGTGGTTCAGAGTTTAGAGGTCACGGAGGACAGTCTGGTTTAAATTTGGCTTCTTTGGATCAAGTCTTCTCTGATGTCTCTAAATTAAGGTCATTAATTTCTTTTTCATTCTGTCTTTATTGCAATTATTTTTGTTACCTCTTCAGCTATATTCAGAGCTATTTGGAGATAGTAGTGGTGATGAGAAGGGATGCTCAAACGTCTGGATCAGCAACCATGATTGATCCTGTTTATTTGGAACTATAAATTAAGGCTGAATTCACCACTTATTAGTTATACGACTATAGGCAGTCATCTTCTCTCTGCTCTAGTTTTCTTCTTTTTAAAAGATGATTGGACTGCGGTAAGGATTAAATAACACACTTCAAACCCTTGGCAGAAGGTCTGCCATATATACCGATGGCGGTAGTAGCTGTAATTGTGGTTTCAGTCATTATTATTTGCTTCCCTAGGCTTTGGATTCCCAAAGTATTAGCCTCGTTTTACAGAAGAGGTTAAAAAAAAAAACTTAGTTGCCCAGTCGTGTCTGACTCTTTGCGACCCCATGGATGGTAGCCCAGCTCCTTTGTCCATGGAATTCTCCAGGCAAGACTACTGGAGTGGGTAGCCATTCTCTTCTCCAAGAATCTTCCCAACCCAGGGATCAAACCCAGGTCTCCTGCATTGCAGGTGGATTCTTTGCCGTCTGAGGCCCACAGAAGAGGTAACTGAGACTCAAAGACATAAACATCTTAGACAGAAACAGGGTAACAAGGAGCAGAGGAAAGACCAGAACCTAGATCTCCTTTCTTCCACTGTTTCCTTCTATACAAAATACTGTTTAAAGTAGGAACAAACTCAGAACTCCTCCCACACACCCACGTCTCCACTCCTGGACATCAGGGAGAGCTGTCTGCATGAAGATAAGGAGTCAAGGCAAGTATAAAAGAGTGGGGGAGAAAGTACTAAATCAGAAGGTTTATTCTGCTCAGGATGAAACTTCATTCCAGCTTTTTCCTGAGTACATAGGGTGGGGAAGGCTTTGAATCTAGTGGAAATGCTCAACTGCCTCTATTTACACAATCTACCAAATGCTGTGGGACTACAGGAGCTCCCCAGAATCCTTTGAGCCACATTCTCATTGTCTCCCAACCTCTGATGTGTCATTTTTCTGTAAGAATACAGGTTCAGGGGAAGGGAATTTTTTATGAGGGAGAATTTCTCTGCTTCCCTACGCTAAATGAGGAGGACCCTGTTTAGCACTCCTATAACCATTATACACATACCTTGCCATGAAACTAATCCGGGAGACCGCAGAACCAGCTCACGGACTCCACTACCCTTGCCCCAGCACTCTTGCTCCCTCTTCCTTTTCTACGGGTTTTACTGCCTGAAGCTATAGCCTCTTTTTACAGAAAAGGGACAGAGAGAGGAAAAGAGGTACGGAAGCATTGGTCCAAAATGTGTTCTCATTTCCACATCTCCCGTATATAATACTCCAGACCCTCATGCGTAGCTCTGCCATTATATGAAATATGTGAGCCTGGTGAAGCACTGAACCTATGTTTCATCTCCTGTAAAGTGGGTATATCCATCTAACGGTTGTTGCAGTTAGGATTAAATGGGATCTACAAGTAAAATTCTTAGTACAATGAGTAGGTACTCCATAAGTTATTAATAATAAAACAATAGCCAACTGATATTTTCTATGAAGTATCTATTAACAGCTTTATACATGGTCTCATTTAATCCTCACATCTCTATGATGTATTAAGAAAATGATCCTCATTTTGCAGATGAAGAAACTGAGGCACAGAGGTTAGGTAACCTGCCCAAGATCACAAAGAAACTAATTGTGGCTTTCTTGTTCTTGGCCACGCTGGGTCTTTGCTGCATTCTGTGCGAGCTTTCTCTAGCTGCGGGGAGTGGGGGCTGCTCTTCGTTTCGGTCCGTGGGCTTCTCACTGCAGGGGCTTCTCTTGTTGTGCGGCACAGGCTCCAGGGCACATGGGCCCTGGAGTGCGTGGGCTCAGTAGCTGTGCATGGGCTTAGCTGCTCCGCGGCATGTGGGATCTTCCCAGACCCTTGTCCCCTGCGTTGGCAGGTGGATTTCTATCCACCGAAGTCTTACCTGTGTTTTAACAGAGGTGTCTGACTAAATAAATGCTAATTTTCTTCTCTTTCCCAATCCATAGGACTTACCACCAAAACACTCTCCACTTCTATATGAGGGAGCATTGAGACTCAGAATAATGTTTTTAGGTCAAATGGTTTGATAACTTTTCCTTCTCTTCTTGCCTACATTAAGTTTGTGGGGCATTTTTACTTCCTAAGACTTGTTACGCTGTCATAAGAATTGTAATGCATTCTAAGTATCTATTATGAATACACATTCTACCACGAACTGTTATAAATGTGGAGACTCAGTGAAAAATGAAATAAAGAAAAGAATGTAAAGATTTTCCACCTCAAGAGCATTCTTGAAGCTGGGGTGAATTTTTAGCTCTCTGAAAACTTTTTTTTCTCTGTTCTCTCTGATTCGCTTGTGCTTGTTTTATCTGTCTACAACCAGATCTCACACTGTAAAGTATTAGGAAGGAGTACAATTCACAGATTCAAATATGTGTCTTTCCCTCATACAAAATGTTTCCTCTGAGGAACATTACTAGATCACAGCTGGTCAATATGCTAAATCTTGATTGTCTGGAACCTGGCCAAAATCTACAGCTACAACTCGGTGGAATAAGAATACTTAAAAAGAAGGAAAAAACCCCACACTTTTTAAATAACATTTGATCTTCTTCTTTCTCCCCCTTGTAGCAAGCTATGACCTCATGGCAGTGAGACCTCTACATGGAGGTGTTTAAGTTGGTTTACAGCCATTAGAAATGTTTGAAGCTCTAGGTACTCCTCTGTGCCAACAGCATGTCAACTGTGCTAAAGAGCAATAATAGTTTCTCACCTTCTTAAAGATTACTGCTTAAATAATGCAGAGCAACGACAGGGCTGCACAGAGTGCCAAAAGCAGGTTGCCAAGGCGAAGCTAAGGTGGAATTACGTCTTTTGGCAGCTGAGAAATTATGACATAAAGTTAGTTTAAAAAAAAAAAAACCTCCATAAATTAGGCTACTAACCTTTTTCAAAATCCAGCAAAGGCTGGGATTTATCTTTCTTCTTTTTCTATCTCAGATCAAGTAGAAGCCCAGAGCCTCCTTTTGGAAAAGCCAAATTGAACAGCTAGATCTTATCTCCCAGGAGGTCACTGGAGGTTAATAGTTTTAAGCATGTAAACTCTTGGCCACAGGCAAGCAATCTGAAGGCCTCTCACCATTACAGATAAGTGAAAGTGCTTAATCTTTTCCCTGGATGTTAACAAAAACAAGAAACAAAATAAAAATAGAAACAACCTTGGGCCAGAGCACAGGCTAAAATCTGCGCCAATGGTCACTTTTCCCCTCGGCTCAGCTTAGAAGACTTCCTGCCAGAGTCTGACTAAATAAAACAGAGTTTTGAAAAGGAATAACTGAACAAGGGAGTCTTTAGATTTTATTTAAATGGAGTTCTGATGGAGAGGTGAATTTGTGAAAGAGAAAGTTCCACCAGCAAAGGATAAAACTAAGCAAGCTGAAAAAACCCATTTCCCAGGCTCTGTGATGTGAGCGGCTTTGTGGTCCTGGGCAACAGGGCCCAGCTTGGAAAATAGAGGTCCCAGCACAGGCTATGAACAGAGGCTGAAGGGGGTTGCCCACAGCCCGGAGGCCACCTGGAGGCCAGCTTGGTCTCAAGGCTGAGTTCCTTGGGGTCAGGGAATAAACAGTGATCTGCCATGGAGACAGACGGTCCCAGGAGCTGAGAGGTCAACCACTGCACTCATCAGCTTTCACTTCTAAGAAATCATCACACAAACAATGTACTGAAATCACAGGCAAGGCAACAAACATTATGAGACTGTAACATAGTCTGTAGAAACAGAGGTGCCAGCAAGGTTACCTGACGAACCCTCAGAGTGTCTAGACAGCACTTGAAATGTGGGAGAGGGATAAGGTGCTTGTGCTGAAATCTTAAAAAAAAATACGTTTGCCAGGGAAACCAGAGTAATAGCGATGTCACAGACCAGTCACAGGAAGAACCTGACCAACTAAAACCTTGGTCAGAATTTACAAAGTAGACTTGCAGAGACAGACGCTAAAGGAAGCATTAGACTCCGGAGACCAATGACAGAATCTGTGAAATTAAGTCTTTAGAAAGACACTGCAAAGCTGAACCACCATCTCATTTCTAATAAGCTCTGACACAAACTGAACCATGAAAAGAAACAACTTCAGTTGTTTGTTATTTAAAAAGAAAAGTGGATAGCTTTGCCACCATATCCAGAGATGCTGAAGGCCTTTGGAAGAAATGCCTGAATGACAGCCGTCACTGAATCACTGCTTAGAGACTGTGGGACTCCAGGGATAATGTCTTGGGAAGCTTCTCTCTTATAGCCCTCTGTATTACTATAAGAGGTGCAGTATAAACAGAACATAGCAACTCATTTACTCCTTCATTCAAATATATGTTGAGTGTCTACTATACACCAGGCACTGTGTACTAGACTTTGGGGATGCACAAGTGGTTGAAAAAAGCCCTGGCTCCTGCTTTTGTGGAGCTTATATCAGAGTGGGAGTGGACAGACATTAATGTAAAAGTTACAGACATAAAATGACCACCTCTGACACACGCTGTGCAGGAGCAATCATGGGTTGAGAGAGCTTATAACAGAACCGACCAGCCAAGGCCAAGGTCTGAAGGACTAGACTTCCTCACCAGGTGAAGGGTGGGTGGGTAGGTGAGAGCATCCAGGCAAAAGGAACAGGATATGTCAAGACCCTACATCAAGAAAGAGAACAATGTTTGAGGACCCAAACAGTCATCAAGTGAACAGCAGCCTGGTAGAAGATAAAGCTGAAGAGGAAAATGTGGTCTAGAGTAGACTATGCAGAAACCCAGCGGCCATGGTTAGAATTTTCTCTTCAAGTCATCAAAGTGTTTTAGGCGAGGGGTGTGTATGTCTGTCCTGTCTGTCTAGTGGGTAGGGAGAGAAAGAGAGACACTGATCGACTGATCTGTATTTTGACAGGTACACTCTGACTGAAGCTGGAGAACACACGGGAGAGGGTCTGGAGCGGATGCTGGAGGACTGACCACAGGCCGAGCAGCAGTGCAGGTGAGAGATGACGGAGGCTTGGGCCAGAGTGGAAATGTGTAGCTGCAGACTCCCAGGCACATTAGGAGAAATCAGCAGAGGTTGCGGAGGTTGGAGTTAAGAGGAAAGGGACAATCAAACCGCTTCCTGGCCAGTGTGCAAGACTGGATGGAGATTCCATCTGCTGAAAGCAGAGCCCTGGAAGACCGGGAGGCTTATGATGGTTCTGGTGGAAGACAGGGAAAAAAGGAAAAACCACACACACAACATGGGCACAGACAATGTGCTATGAAAATATCCAGGAGGCAATCTGAATAGAGGTCTGATATCAAAAAGGCGATCTGGGCTAAAGAGTTATACTTGTGCTTCAATTCAGTGTGGGTGATAATTAAAAAACGTAGTTGTAGATAAGATCAGATCACTGGGCAGGGGTGGTGAATAAAATCAGAGAAAAGAGGGCCAAGGACTGAGCCTTGAGGAGCTCCTGTTTCTTATGATGAGGCAGAAAAAGAGGAGCCTACGAGTGAGATAAGGAGCAGTCAGAAAGGAACGAAGAGAACTAGAGAAAGGTCATGATGACCGGATCCCTGTTCTGGAACCACAGATGCTCAACGATCTCTGTATAAAACATTTTATTCTTAACGCAGCTAGAAGAGAGGCTGCACAGAGTAATGGGTGAAGGAGAGGCCCTAAAACTGTTCTTCTGGGATCACATCTTAGCTCCTCTACTTGAAGGCTGTGTTACATTTAAATTATTTAAACCTCTCTGTGCTTCAGTTCCATCTGTAACATGAGAGAGGATAAATGGACCCTAGTTCACTTAATTGTTGTGAGGATTAAATGAGTTAACTAAATAATTCATTCAAAATGCTTTGGGAGGGTACCTGGTTTGCAATAACAGTCATCTGATATTTCTATCATGATGTTACCTCTTCTTACATATACAGTTATCCCTAGCAGAAGGATTATTGAACAAGCATCATATAAAATGACCTTTAACATCTCCAGAGTTGAAACGCAGCTTAAAACTCAAAAATCACATGAAGCAGTCAGCAGTCCTTTCTAATTCTGCAAAGCCCTGTCAGCCTTCCTGAAACCTAGTACAGTGTTTTAGATCTAGAAAGATATTTATCTGCTGATACATGCTAAAGGATTCCTCCTGAAAGACAAGACTTCCTGGAACAGGGCATCTCCTCTCCATTCATGTAGGCATAACCATCTTCCCAAAGCCCAGTTCAAGTCCTGCCTCATTTGTTAAAGCCTTCTTCAACCATATGCCAATTTAAAATGACCTCTCTGAACTCCATGATCAATACTTGTAATTATATCATCCAACTGATGCTTAACATGATCACTTGTATTTCAACACATATTTCAGTAGACAGTACTGAAATCCACATTCACTGCCTGGCAACCTGCTAGGCACTGGGAATAAAGGGGCTCATAAAATAAGGTTTCTATCATTAGAGTTTCCACTCGAGTCGAGAAGACAGAGAGTTCCAATCACCAGCACACCACAGTGCTCTGAACACAATACACATTTTGTAAGACGGAGGAGGGAGCCGGTAGTCACCTAGAGGACTCAGTGCAGGTGACTATCTTTGATTGGCCTTCGAAAGATAACGTAGAGTCCATCAGTCAGGCTGTGTGCGTATATTAAGGTGCAGAGGGATTAAGAAATGAAGGGAAGAATATTTAAGTCAGAATAAAATACAGTATGTGTGCAGTCCAACTGTGGAGCCGAGTCTTATAAAGAGTGTATGGAAGGGACCCGGCCTTCTATTTTTTGAAACCCACTCCTCCACTTCCCAATCTAAGGGAGTACAGAGCACTTAGTAGATACTAAGTGAATATATCTGTTTTATGAATAAGTGGATTTGATTAATTGTACCCAAAAGGAATAATCTGTTGTTGTTTTTGGGCAATGTGTTGAGAAACATTCAGTTAATGTGAAAGAAAGAAAAAGAAAAAGAGAACACTCTATGGTTACTTATGTAGAACAAAACTTTCTAAAGATACACTTATAGTAAGTCTAGTTGATGAAATATTATGCAGACATTAAAATGATGTAAAAATTTGGTAATGGCATTGGTAATATGCTTAAGACATGACAGACAAAAAAGCAGGACGTACAACTGCAAGGACTGTGCTTCAACACTGCAGCTACATGTTACTGAGTACCTGCACGGTGGCTAGCTGGGCTTGAGATGTGCTGTGAATGTATAATACACACTGGATTTAGATGGTTTAGAATAGAAATGGAGTGTAAAATATTAATAATTAAAAATACTGATCACACACCAGTCAGTATTTTAGAATTACAGGAAAACTACTATTAAAATTAGGTTGCCTATTCCTTTTTACCTTTTTGCAATGTGGCTGGCAGAAAATGTTTAAGTTTCTACATACGCAGCTCAGACTATATTTCAGGGCTGATACAGATGATATGATCTCCGCTGTATAAGTAACACACAGAAAACTAACTTAACAGTGGTTTCCCTCCCTGGATTCTAGGGCTATTGTTTTCCCCTCATCTGTGTAGTTTTACATTTTCCAAATTTTATTCATTGATAATCAAAAAGAACGATGAGAGAGAAGGCACAAATAAAAACAGAGAAAAAAAAAATCTCTATTTGGTTCAAAGACTTGGCTGCTGGAGGGTGAGAAAAGCAGTCCGGGGACACCCAAATGACTTTCTCACTGATGGAGAGTTAGCACACAAAGGATGTTGGCCAGCTGTTCTCCATCCTGACTGGAGACAGAGAAAAGCGGAAATGGGTGTTAACCGCAGAAGGGGGCCTGTAAGTTAAATATAGGGAAGAATTTCCTGAAGTGAGGGTGTTTAAATTCTGGAATGAGTTATAGAAGAAGCCTGGTCCCCCAAGGTCTTTTAAAATACTACAGATACCCATATGCCTTGTGTATTCCTGTCTAGAGGCAATGAGATAACCTGTCAAGGTTCCGTCTGAAATAGTTGTCTTAAGAGTAAGTAACTCCAATAAAACTTTCTTTTTCATTTATTTTTGACCAGCCTTCACTTTTCATATTAAGGATGCCAGCCAGTAAGGAGTACTTTGAAAGGCACGCCCCTCTGATATGGCTACATTAAGTAGTACTCTTGAGACTTCAAAGACAATGTCATTTGATCTAAATTTAAAAACCAGAGTCAGCTAGATGACATGGTTTTTAAGTCCCTTGGGTCACCTGCCAGAGACTAGTTCTGAATTCAGCATGAGCAAATGATGGAGGGAAGAAGAGTAGATAGATCTGCTTTTAAAAAATAAGGCTTAAAAAAACATTAATACAGGATAGGGTCTCATTTTCACAGGTGGATGGTTTGGCTTAAAAGCTGAACTATTATATCACTACCCTCTGGTTTTAAAGAAAGATGGGTTCCAAAATTTTCATTATTTTCAATTGACTGAAAAAGTCCATTTTCTTAAAATGTGTCAAAGTTCTTAATCATTTGTTCATTAAAAAAACTGTTCAACTTGATTCTATTTATAAAAAAGAACAGAGAATTAGATCAGAAACAGGTGAGCAGAAACACTATCTGATTTAACCAATGAAGAGATATGACCTTACGAAAATCCACCAGTTGCTTCTCCCAAAGTCACATCATTAAATGCTGGAAGGAATCAGAAGTATTCCAGCAAGCTGCAGAGTAGCCAAGGATATGTCTCCTCAGTATTCTAGCATCACTAAGGTCATGGAAATTGAGGCAGCCTCAATAAAAATGGCACGCCTGGCCCTAAAACATCAAGCAAGTCAGTGCAAGGCTGGGCACCACCGCTGTGGAACACGGTCCACTGAAGCCGGGGCTCAGGCTGTGAGTCCCACGTGACAGTGAGACCGAACAATGCAGGAGAATGTTTTTGTAAGTCTTGTTCTTCAAAATATTTAATTTGTCTTATCTACTCATTCAGATTATAAACTAAACAACTGTCAACTAAGCAAAAGCAGGGCAAATCTCACACTTTTGAATTTTCTTTCGTGTTTTGAACAGTGCTGTATGCAGAGGAGACCCTTAATGAATTGTTAAATGTATGAATAATACTTATAATATTTTGTATAGTCCTTTTTAGTTTATAAACCACTTGGACAGACATTATCTCATTTGTTCCATATAATGATGCTTGGGAAATAGGGCTGCTGCCATTAACTCCACTGAAAAAACTGAAACTCAAAAAATTTATGAAAATTAAATGACAGAGCTGAAGTTGGAGCCTACATTTTCTGATTCCCAAATCCAGTGCTCCTTCCACCGTATTGTGAAGCTTTATAGTCAGTAAAAATTGAGCTTAGAATAAAACATTTCATGTATAAAGCAGGACAGATGGTTCTGAAATCCTGCTTTTATCATGTCTTTTTCTGAAAGAAAGAAAATGAAATTTAGGGCAGGCAAACACGGTGGACAGACATGTTTTAAGCCAACTCATGTGCTCCCTTAGCTTTCTTGTTTCTTAACCAATGCAGCTGAAACATATCACCATTTTTGTTTCTTTTCGTCTTAAAGTTCTAAATTCTAACAACCTTTCATGACTCTTACCAGTTTCCTATCTCTCTGAGGTAAGTGGGGAAAAATAAGCAACAAAGAATGCCTTCCTATCTGATTCTGCAGTGTAGTTTTCTAGGGAGAAGACGGGGACAACAGAGGATGAGATGGCTGAATGGCATCACTGACTCGATGGACACGAGTCTGAGTGAACTCCGGGAGTTGGTGATGGACAGGGAGGCCTGGCGTGCTGCGATTCATGGGGTCGCAGAGTCGGACACGACTGAGCGACTGAACTGAACTGGATTTGACTTGGATGGGCTTCCCTGGGGAAGGTAATAATAGGTGTTAGAAGTTCAGTGGCAGAGAGAGGAGGGCTGGGGAAGTGCAGAGAAGGAAAAGAATGGCCACTAATAAGAGGCAGCCCGGCATGACAAAAGGAGCATGCAACTAGGAGTAAGACAACCGGCTTTGCTGGCTCCAGTTCCATCACTTGTTATCATGTGATCGCGGCAAGTCACTTCCTATTTCCAAGTATTCTGATATGCAAGACAGTGATCATCATCCTTGCCCTGCCTCCTTCACAGGGTTGTTATAAACTTAAATAAAAACATGGTAGATTCTGCAAAAAAGAAACTTTCATTTTATATAACTTCTAACTATAGCTGAGAGTTAACCTAAGAAAATAAGTAAAAAAAAATAGTAAGCAGGCAACTAGAGTTGTGGGGTACTTTCCTCTAAGTTCAGAGAAAGGTCGTATTAGGTACTTGGGGAAAAGTAGAAGGGAAATGGTGAATATTTTGTATAACTAATGTATAAAGAAGCATGAGCCATTATTAAAAAATGTGATCAAGAACCATGTTCTATACCTATTTGTAAGGAGATGACTGTAGATATTTTTTTATGACTGTAGATTTTAAAGGAAAAATAAAATACCTATAATAAAGGATGGATTTAATTTTTAAAAGAGACAACTATGATTTCATTTACCCATGATATAGTTATAATAATACTTACCATTTGTTACTATTATGTGCCAGGAAGTATGCTAAGTATTTATGTATTTAATCTTTATATCAACTTTATCAGGAAGGCACTATAATCTCCATTTTACAGATACTTTTAAGCAGAGAGTTTAAACTTGCCTGAAGTCACAGAGATAGTGAGTGGCAGAGCTACTTATTCAAACCCATCGTCTTCATATGCTCCTTAGAACTGGGCAACTGCTTCCCACTCTGGCCTGCCCTGCAATCTTCACATGCCCCAGGTCCACTAAATGCCGTCTCCTTAGTGAAGGCTTGTCCGGTCCTCACCTACACCCGACACTTTACACTGGGGAGCAAATGACATCCTCAAGAATGTTCCAGATAACTTCTCCACCTTTATTCACAACTTCATACTTTGTTGTCTGTCGCATCTTGTTCCAATTTCAGTGCCTGCTCATCGCTGCTCAGAAGCTGGTGGGTAAGGCTTGGTGGAGAGTGAACCTAAGGTACCAGGGCAGGACCTCCTATCTCTGCCTGCTGAGTGAGTGAATGACTGAGGTAGGATGTGAGCTGGATCTTGAAGTGAAAGCAACGTTTGGAGAGAGCAGAGGCAAAGCAGGCCATTCTAGGTGGTGGGAACTTGTCTGAGAAAAGAACTGAGGTCAGAAATGAGGGGGGCCTGTCTAGGGGTCAGTTCAGCCAGGGTGAGAGACAGTGGAGAGATGTAATTGAGGACTGTCCCCAAGGCCTGGATGCAGAAGCCCCCTCACATAGTCTATTCACAGCAGCAGAGCACAGACTCTCTCCCTCTCAGTGCTAAACATATCACCTCAGTGGCAGCCATCAACAGTGGCTCGCGTGTCAGGGAGGCGGTCAGGCTTCCCTGACCGTAACTCAGCACTGGCTGTGCATGAGCATGTCCAATGGAATCCTGGACCTCTTTCTAGTTAGTAGTAAAAAGAAGAGGAAAAATGGGATGTTTAAGTGGCATGGTGGTGGCTTTTAACCAAACCATTCAAGAGGACAACCTTTGAGCTGAAATTCTGCTTTTCTAATTTGTGTTGTTTGGCAGTCACAACCAGGTTAGTGATTCGAGGATGAGAAAACGGAAACTTCTTTTGGAAACGATCAGCATAAAGCGCTGGGAACTGTGCCCCAGGTAACTGCGTTTATGAGGAAAAGGGATAGTTTTATGATTAGTCAGGTAAGATGCTTTGATGTTAGATAACAATTCTGTTCTGTCACGTGACAGAAAAAAATCACACTGTCTTTAAGAAACAAAACAAGCTGTCACACAACTCTGAAGCTTACCATAAGGAGGAATTCAGTGACTGTACTGATCGTCAGTCAGTCTGAAATTCTTGACACCAAAAGAACACACAGCAATCTACTTCCACCGGGACCAGTCTGTGAGTGGTAACCGCTGCACAGAGGATGGAAGTGTTTTCTTTTACAAAAGATGTAAGAGGCTCCCTTAGGGGCCTGAGTTTTTTTGCCCTTTGCCCTAAGGAGCACAGGCTGGGGAGGTAATTCCTCAGTTCACGGCTGCTCTCGGAAATTCTCAGGTTTCCCCTGCGGCTGGAGTGTTTGTTCCGGCTTTGTTTACGTCTGGAACCTCCAGGCTGCCTTTCCACAGCAGTCTTTCCTGGGCCTGGGTTCGTAATGTGGCAGATATTTTGCACTACTTTGCATCTGTCTCAGCAGTCCGTTTTTCATTACGGCACCATAAAGCGGTGTCTACTATTCACTCAGTGTTAATGTGCTTGGCACAGCTGGCATAAAGGGGCACTATACAGATGTGGGAACTGGGGGCTTAATGGCTTTACCATGTCAGTGCCAGGGGACCTGGACTCCAGTCTTCCTGCCACAGGCTCGTGGAGCGGCCGTGCTTGGAAAGTCATTTAATTTACCTGAACCTCAGAAATGGAGAGTTGCTGGAAATGGCTATATTTAAGGAGGGAAAAGACAGTCAGGGTGCAGTGAGGAAACACTTGTATGTAAGCATTTTGGGTAAACTGTCTAAAGAGATTGCAGAAGAAAGGGATCTAATTTCTAAAGTTCCAGTAACTGGTTATGATTTTGTTTCTCACTTAAAATATTTACTTTCCCCCTGCCTAATTTTGCATTTTATGTTTTGTATTGTTTTCTTGAAAGGGTTCCCTAATTGTATCAGCTCAGTGTGCCACAAAACCTAGATCCCCTCTGTTTCTGAAATGAATTTGCACACTAGCCAAGTGGTCTATTCTTTGCCAGTAAAACTGCTGTGCCTTTTCTAAAGCTGTTCCTGCTATTTGGGGGTGTGGGTATGGATGGAGGTAGGAGAGAGAGAAGAGGGAGAGCACATACTTGACAGTGTGTGACTTGAGCCGGTATAAGGACCATATGTGAGAGCAAGGGGAGAGGCGGGGGAAGGAAAGAGCTTGGATTTTACTCTAGCCACTGGAGCTAGGGAGTGATTAAGATACAGCTAAAATTTAAAAAGATCATGCTGGCTACTGTGAAGAATGAACAGAGATGGGACATGAATGAAACCAGGGAGACAGACTGGACTAGTGTAGTGCTTGGGTAAGACCTGGTGGTGGCTGGGCCGGGGTGGTAGCAGCAGAGATGGTGGGAAGAACAGTTGGTGGGTAGAGATAACAGCATTTTTGCTGATGAACTAGACTGGATCAGGGAGGAGTGAAGAAAAGGAAGAATGCTCCTCTGGTTTGAGCAACTGGGCAGACAGTCTGTCATTTGTTGAGCTGAAGAAGGCGAGTGGAAGGACAGTTTTAAATGCTGAGGCTGAGGTGCCTGCGGTACTCCAAGGGTAGGTTTCAAGCAGCTCTCTGACTATAGAGCTCACAGGAGAGGCTGACACTGAAAACAATGCGAGGAGTCATAGCCCTTGTAGATAGCCTTCAAGAGTGGGGCATGAGACCACGAGAGAAGAAAGCAGAGAGAAAAGGAGAGGAGACCTTCAGGCAGAGCTGTGCAGTTCTCCATACTTACTGATCAAAAATAGGAGGACGAACAGGAAAAACAGGCAGAAAAGAGCAGCTGAGAGGAGGAAAACCAGCGGAAGATAGTGCTGGAAGCCAAGAAAGGAAGATGCATCAAGAAGGCAGGAATGGCCAGCAAGGCCAAAGTCACTAAATACAGACGAGGCTAAGGGTGAAAAAGTGGCCGCTAGGTTTGGCAACATTTGAGTTTTAGGCACCTACCTAGATAAGAGGAATTCCAGTACACTGAGAGAACTGGAAATCACACTGGAGTGATTTAAGGAGGAACTGGAAAAAATAGAACATAGACAAAAACCTCTTCTTTCCCCCTCAAAAAAGGAAAACCACTAGGTTTTCCAGACCTTCATGATAGATAATTCCTGTTGTACATAAACTCTTCCAGAGAATGGAAAAGGAGAGTAGAAAAGGAGGAGGAAAGAGCCTCAGTTTATTCTACTTGGCTGTTATCATCCTGTTACCAAAATCAGACAAAGAGTATTGTATACATAAGCTAGCTGCATCTCAGTTTACAAAAGTAGGTATTGCAAAAATATCAGCAAATCATGGAATCTAATTAAAATGATATAAAAGAACTTATTTACAAAACAGAAAGCCTCACAAATTTCAAAAACAAACTTATGGTTATCAAAGGGGAAATGTGGAAGAAAGGGATAAATTAGGGGCTTGGGATTAACATTCACATTACTATAAATAAAACATAACCAACAAGGACCCAGTGCATTGCACAAGGAACTCTATTCAATATCCTGTAATAATCTATATGGGAAAAGAATCTGAAAAAGAAGGAATATATGTATAACTGAATTACTATGCTGTACACCTGAAAGTAACACAGCATTGTAAATGAACTATTAGTCAGTGTGAGTCACTCAGTCGTGTCTGACTCTTTGCAACCCCATAGTCTGCAGCCAGCCAGGCTCCTCTGTCCATGGAATTCTCCAGGCGAGAATACTGGAGTGGGCTGCCAATCCCTTCTCCAGGAGATCTTCCCAACCCAGGGATCAAACCTGGGTCTCCTGCATTGTAGGTGATTCTTTACTACTGAGCCACCAAAGGAAGCCCAAATCAACTATACTTCAATAAAACAAAAAAGTGCATGCGTGTGTGTGTGTGTGTAATGGAATCCTATGCAGCCATAAAGAGAATGAAATAATGCCATCTGCAGCAACAAGGAGAGACCTAGAGATTACCATACTACGTGAAGTAAGTCAGAGAAGACAAATACCATACGAGATCACTGATACAGGAAATTGAAATATGACACAAATGAATTTATCTAAAAAACAGAAAGAGACTTACAGACATAGAGAACAAACTGTGGTTGCCAAGGAGGACAGGAGTGAGAGATGGATGGATTGGGAGTTTGGGATTAGCAGATGCAAACTATTATACATGTTGCTTTTCAGCTGCTCAGTCGTGTCCAACTCTTTGTGACCCCATGGACCACATACAGCACACCCTATCCTTCCGTACTCCCAGTGTTTGCTCAACTCATGTCCACTGTATGTATTATACGTAGAATGGATGAACAACAAGGTCCTACTATATAGCAAAGGGAACTACACTTAGTAGCCTGTAACAAACCATAATGGGATGGATATGAAAAAGAATATATATATGTATGTATGTATGACTGAATCACTTTCTTGTAAAGCAGAAATTAATACACGGTAAATCAACTATACTTCAATAAAGTAAACTTTAAAAATTAGCAAATGAAATCGAACAGTATACAAGAAATAATACATCACAATCAAGTAGAGTATATCCCAGGTGGCAAAGATGGTTTAACAACAGAAATAAATATAGTATTATCTTAATAAACATGATAAGCATTTTATAAACTTCAAAATGCACACATTCATAATTTCAAGAAAAACAACTGGTAGAGAGCTGGCAATAGAAAGAAAGTTCCTTTTGCTAATAAAGAATATCTATCCAAACCTGTAATAGACTACTTAATGGCAAAAAGAAGCATTCTCTTTAAAGTCAGGAATAAGACGACTGCTACTATATTGCTTTATCATTAATATCCACTACTGTTGCTCCTCTTCCATAGAACATAAGAGAACAAAAAGTAATAAAAATTGTGAAAAGAGGAAGAAATAACACTATCATTCAGAAACATGATTGTATATACAGAAAAACTCCAAAGAATCTAAGATAAACTATTACAATTAATGTTTAGTAAGCTTGCTGGATACAGTCTCCAAAATACAAAATCAGTGGTGTTCCTTTATACTAGCCACAAAGAAGTTGGATGCGATAATAAAAAATTTATAACAGCAACCAAAATGGTAAGCTACCAAGGACTGAGTATATAATAAAAGATGTGTAAGGCCTTTATGAAGAAAGCTTCAACACTTTGCTGAGGTCTGTTTAAAAAAAAAAACAAAACATATAAAGAGATACCATGTTCACAGAAAGACTCAATATCATAAAACTGTCAAATCACTCAAATACAATTCATAAATCAAGAAAAGCCAAAAGAGATTTGAAGAAGGACCGTAAGTAGGAGCCTCACCAGACCAGATATCAAGAAAGTTGGGGAAATCTTCCTTTCCCCTTGCTTTGAAGGGATATGATTTAAGAGTAACACTCTTGGCCTCTCTCCATCCTCCCACTTACTTGCTCTTAGGGGAAGAGGGCCTTTTCTGATTGGTGACTTTAGAGGGAAAGATAAAACCTGGGTATTCCTGGCTTAGCCCCATCTGGGTTTCTGCAGGAGTCACCGGACAGTATAGTTAAGGGCTGGTTGCTGGTGGGGAAGCCGGGGGCTCTCCAGTTCACATCCTGATTGTGAGAGTAGGTTTAATTTTGAGTGATGTCTTTGCAAGCACTTTTATAATAGATCTAAAGCTGCATTTTCCAAGTGGCTTTATCAGTAATAAAACTGACATTTTGATTTCTGTTAGTCTGTCTCCTATCTCCTCTCTCAAGTGGTTCCAAATGTTAGGAGGAAGAGAGATGCTCAAACCTCAGTAAGACTTACAGAAATTACACCTTATATTAATTAAAAATATTGTACTAGCCTATACACAGACTATAAACAATGAAACAGAATAAGGAGCCTGGAAACAGATTCATGTGTAAGTTAATTTGATATATGAAACAGACTGATTATCAACAGTGGATAAAAGGTAAAGATTCTTCAATAAATGATACTGAGACAATCTGCCGAGTGTACTGAGCAAGATTTATTTTAGTTGGTTGATCAGGTGGTGCAGTGAGGTGTCTCTCTTTTTGATTATTTTAATTTACCATTTGTGTTATAAAACCTTTCATGATTTATGTACCTTGTTTCCAACCAGATCACAAATCCCTTGAAGGTAGGGCTTGAGCCTCATACTTACCGTTACCTCTGAGCACCTATCATGGACTGAGCACTGACAGTGTTAAACATGTGCTTGCTAGCTCACTTTTAAATTAACAGTGGGGATTTCCCAGCAGTCCAGGCGTTAAGACTCTGTGCTCCCAGTGCAGGGGGTACAGGTTTGGTCCCTGGTTGGGGAACTGAGCTTCCACACGCCACATGGTGTGGTGAAAAAAATTAAAAAGTAACAGTAATAATAATGATACAATAATTATTTTTTTACATTAGAACTTAGTTCCTAGTCTTCATTCCTCAGGGTATACAGGTCTATGTCAACACTAACTTTTTATGATGATTTTGATATTCTGAGTAGAATTATTTAAACAATTGTGTATTTGCTTAACAGGAGTCTTGTCTAAAGTCAGACACCCATATTTTTGAAGATCATGAGACAAAAATAAAAAAACAAAGTGACGGTAAATCACAGATGTCACTTTATTATCCTCAAGGCCTATCCTGATGGCACAGAAGGAAATGAAACTATTCTTGTACTTTCCTCCTCACAAATTATTTTCCACCTACCATCTCATTTCATCCTCACCACAAACCAGTGAGATGAGCAGGGATTACAGATGAGGAAATTACATTTTAGAGAGGTAGGAGTTTAAATTTAGACAGCCAATCAGAAAATTAAAGTGACAAGGTTACATGGATAACGTATTTACCTGAGGTTTTTAAAAACAGGTCATGACATTATACAGGAGGCAGGGATCAAGACCATTCCCAAGAAAAAGAAATACAAAAAGGCAAAATGGTTGTCTAAGAAGGCCTTACAAAGAGCTGTGAATAGAAGAGAAGCGAAAGGCAAAGGAGAAAAGGAAAGATATACCCATTTGAATGCAGAGTTCTAAAGAATAGCAAGGAGACATAAGAAAGTCTTCCTAAGTGATCAATGCAAAGAAAGAGAGGAAAACAATAGAATGGGAAAGACTAGAGATCTCTTCAAGAAAATCAGACGTACTAAGGGAACATTTCATACAAAGATGGGCTCAATAAAGGACAGAAATGGTATGGACCTAACAGAAGCAGAAGAAATTAAGACGAGGTGGCAAGAATACACAGAAGAACTATACAAAAAAGATCTTCACGACTCAGATAATCACAGTGGTGTGATCACCAACCTAGAGCCAGATACCCTGGAATGAGAAATCAAGCGGGCCGTAGGGAGCATGACTACCAACACAGCTAGGGGAGGTGATGGAATTCCAGTTGAGCTATTTCAAATTCTAAAAGATGATGCTATGAAAGTGCTGCACTCAATATGCCAGCAAATTTGGAAAACTCAGCAGTGGCCACAGACTGGAAAAGGTCAGTTTTCATTCTAATCCCAAAGAAAGGCAATGTCAAAAAATGCTCAAACTACCACACAATTGCATTCATCTCACACGCTAGCAAAGTAACACTCAAAATTCTCCAAGCCAGACTTCAACAGTATGTGAACTGTGAACTTCCAGATGTTCAAGCTGGTTTTAGATAAGGCAGAGGAACCAGAGATCAAATTGCCAACATCTGCTGGATCACCAGAAAAGCAAGAGAGTTCCAAAAAAGAGAAATCTACTTCTGCTTTATTGACTGTGCCAAAGCCTTTGACTGTGTGGATCATAATAAACTGTGGAAAATTCTGAAAGAGATGGAAATACAGACTACCTGACCTGCCTCTTGAGAAATCTGTATGCAGGTCAGGAAGCCAACAGTTAGAACTAGACACGAAACAACAGACTGGTTCCCAATTGGGAAAGGACTATGTCAAGGCTATATATTGTCACCCTGCTTATTTAACTTATATGCAGAGTACATCATGAGAAACGCTGGGCTGGAAGAAGCACAAGCTGGAATCAAGATTGCCGGGAAAAATATCAATAACCTCAGATATGCAGATGACACCACCCTATAGCAGAAAGCAAAGAAGAACTAAACAGTCTCTTGATGAAAGTGAAAGAGGAGAGTGAAAAAGTTGGCTTAAAACTCAACATTCAGAAAACTAAGATCATGGCATCTGGTCCCATCAATTCATGGCAAATAGATGGAGACATAGTAGAAACAGTGACAGACTTTTATTTTTCTAGGCTCCAAAATCACTGCAGATGGTGACTGCAGCCATGAAATTAAAAGACTCTTGCTCCTTGGAAGAAAAGTTATGACCAACTTAGAAAGCATATTAAAAAGCAGAGACATTACTTTGCTGACAAAGGTCCATCTAGTCAAAGCTATGGTTTTTCCAGGAGTCATGAATGGATGTGGGAGTTGGACTACAAAGAAAGCTGAGCACCGAAGAATTGATGCTTTTGAACTGTGGTGTTGGAGAAGACTCTTGAGAGTCTCTTGGATCGCAAAGAGATCCAACCAGTCCATTCTGAAGGAGATCAGTCCTGAATATTCTTTGGAAGGACTCACGTTGAAGCTAAAACTCCAGTACTTTGGCCACCGGATGCGAAGAGCTGACTCATTTGAAAAGACCCTGATGCTGGAAGGGATTGAGGGCAGGAGGAGAAGGGGACAACAGAGGATGAGATGGTTGGATGGCACTACTGACTCAATGGACATGAGTTTGAGTAAACTCCGGGAGCTGGTGATGGACAGGGAGGCTGCAGTCCATGGGGTTGCAAAGAGTTGGACATGAATGAGCAACTGAACTGAACACTGTGATAAATGTTGAACAATTTGGCATGAATGATGGAATCTCTAAACTTAAAACAACAACAAAATTCACATAGCAAATGAGAAAAAGATCTGGGACTCAGAACCCAGTGCTCCTTAGAATAAACCATGCTGTTCTCAGCTGTCTAACTCTAAAGGCCTGATCTGAATGCACATAATTTTGTAAGTTATTGCCTATCATCCAAGGGCTTGAATTACTAAATGACTAGCGCCAACAGCTTCCCTTTTATTCAAGTCAAGTTAATTATCTAATGTCTTCTTTGCATCAGATGGTCCCTTTCCCCTTGTCTTTTGAAGAGGGTCATGTCCATCCTGACAAAGCACTTTTAGGCAGCAGCTTGCCCTTATGGTTACAACAGGCACTGACATCACATGTGAGAAACATTCAGTACGTCTGTTCCTCCTGGTCTCAGACTATATCCTGACAGCCTGACCTATTCCTTGTGTGTTTTCTTCCCTATATTCTCAATCACTTATCCTGATTTTTTTTTTTTAAACTGTCTTTTGCTTGTTCTTTGGGAAAGTCCTGGGGGTTCCATGTCCTCCGTTTACAAATCACATGGCTGTCCTCCAGCCTCTGCCTCAACCATGCATTCAATAATTCCTCACCCAGCCAACCTTCCCGTGTCTAAACAATACTTGCTTGAACCCACCCGCCCCCTCCCACGGGTGCTTTACCCTCTTAACCAGACTGGAGCTTAGAATTATACAGGTATGATGGCTGCTTTTTCTTTTCTTCAGGTATCTCATTATAGAAGAAAACCCAGAAGGCAGGTGTGGAGCAGAAGTCAGGCAAGTTCCTCCAGATCACTATCCACCTAGCAATTTCTGGGTATGGCAGAGAAAGGTACTTACCACCTGACCATTAGTCCATGCTCCATGAAGTTTTTCAGGTTAGGAAGGGTTTGCCTCAAGTCTGGAGTTCCTAGTCCATGTTGATATCTTAGCTGCAAAGATGGAAAGACAGAATTAAATTCTGGCAGACACTAGGCAATGCTTCCCAAACATGACCCACTAAAGACTTAGTCGTCCCCCTCCCTACTGCTTTAAACTCTAATGAGTAAATGTGACTGTATGAACCCAACACCATCCCAACCACACTTTCTGGATGGTGTTTAAAGGTAGTCTGCTCACTTCCTGCTCCCTTGCCTCCTAAAGTGAGAGAAGACTAAGAATGACCAACTATATGGAATCGGGAGTATTTTCAAGACCCCTGTAGAGTTTGCTAACATCAACCCCAGGGACGTATACCATAAAACCAGTATTTCATTTTAAGTACTGAAGGCTGGGATTATACACTGAGCACATTTAGCCCTTCTTTCACTGACTTGACCCTCTGCAGAATCAAGAATAAGGTTTATGTTGTATGCGTCTCTGATGCCCAAGTATCTGACACAGTGCTAGTGCTCATTTCATGCTTATTAAACAAAGAGCAAGTCATTTTTGAGGCTGTGCTTTACATTATTTCTCTCGTGCTTCTAGCTTTCCTTTTTCTCTAGGACCAGAGAACAGAGTTGCTATGGCCTGTGGCTAAGATCTGCTCTTAGTTTTACTTATTTCTGCCAGAGGCTGATTTTCTACAATTCAGTGCCCTTCTAAGTGTCTTGGGTAACCTACTAAATGGTTCTCATCTGCCTGTTCCTGCCTCCTCTCACTTTGTCTCTAAGACTATTTGCTTCCTCACTAAGCATAATAAAGATCTGAGGTTAAGTATAATGTGCATATTCATACATACACACATGATGTCAAATACACAGTAAGTGTACAACACAGCCCTGTAGAAATGTATTTTTCAAATGACATAATATATATGAAGTAAGGACTTTGTAAACTGTATACTGATGTACATATATGAAGGGTCATCTGCCTTAAAGTTTTGCTTTTCCAGCACCTAATTTAAAAGTGGCTAAGTTAAACTTTAAATATTTTCCTCTTTAAAAAAAATAAAACTACTATCAACAAAAAATCAAAGTAAGTTTTCTTTTGTTTGTATCTAGTACTCAACTGACTTTCACTTAAGTGGGAGTGAGTGACATTTAACAAAGAGTTCACTCTCACTACACTGAACTTTCAAAGAAAACCCCCAAACCTAACAGGTCTCTTTAATGGTTGGAACATACACATAAAATAAGGAGGAAGAAACACAGAATGTTAAAGCTAAAAGATATCTTGTTAGCCCTTTTCTTGTGCAGATGGGAAAACTGAAGCCCAGAAAGAGAAAGGAATTTCTCCAGAGCCACACATTTCAATGGCAAAGATATTATTAGTCACAGCCTCCTTTTCCAAATCATGCTACTCGACCAGCTACCCCAAAGTCTGAGAGGAAAATTGGTTAGAAAAAAACAAAACCCCAAACCTTGAGAAGACAAAGGGAAAATATTTTCCTTTTCCAAATCTAGCTTGGTGACCTAAATCACCTCCTGAGATTTGCTGACCTTGAATTATAAGATCTCCTCCATATTATATGACATCATTTCTTATATTAATATAAAAGCATTTTTTCCATTCACTGATAAAAGCAAAATGGCTGACATCCCAATATGACATTCCTGAATTCATTGTTTCAATAAAAAAGTGAAATTGTTTACACATGGCATGGAAATTTCACCTGTGATTCATACTGAAAAATATTAAATATCAAAAAAGTAAAACCACCCCACACTAAAATAACACTAAGCTATGTGTCCCTGAGCCAGTATGTAGTCAACTGCCTGCCCCAGGCTTAACAATGGAAGGTGGGTGTTGAATTCTTTTCAGAGACCACAATGAAAATTTCTCTCCAAGTCTGATTTCGACTAAAAAAGGAAAATGTGGGAATTTCAAGCCTCCACCCAAATCTTAACTCCTCATTTGCTGCCAAGCATTATTTTTATCATAGAATCTTGGGATATCATAGCTTTAAAAAGACTATGGAGATCTTTTCCATCCTCCAATTCTTTATAAGTGAAGAAACTAAGACTCAATAGGACAAGTGTCCTGCCCAAGGTCTCAGAGCTGATAAGGGACAAAGCCAAGGCTAGACTCTCAGTAACAACTCTGAATCCTTTGTCATGTCACCCTTTCAGTCTTCAACATATAGAACTAAAATAGAAATTCCCACATAGTACATATATGTTGTTCAGTTGCCAAGACATGTCTGTCTCTTTGCAACCCCATGACCTGTAGCATGCCAGGCTTCCCTGTCCTTCTCTTTCTCCCCAACCTTGCTCAAAGTCATGTTCATTGAGTCAGTGATGGCATCCAACCATTTCATCCTCTGTCGCCCCCTTCTCCTCTTGCCCTCAATCTTTCCCAGCATCAAGGTCTCTTCCAGTGAGTTGGCTCTTCTCATCAGGTGGCCAAAGTCTGTGTGTGTGTGTATGTGTGTGTGTATGTGTATGTAAAAAAATTTACAGTACATATAATGTTTTAAGTCTAAACTACTAAAAGGCTTATAATGAAAAAGCAACAGTTCTTTGCTCTTCAGTAGTGATCACTTTTAGTTGTTTTTTTCTTTACCTTCATATTTCTAAATACACTTATACTAATATTTCTTATTCTATCCCTCTCATTTAGACATCATCTACTATGTTCCTGTTATGCAAAATGAGAATTTAGCCCTTTTATTACTCTTTTCTTAATACATTTTATCTCCTTACCGATAATTACCTACTTTTTATTAAAGAATATGAGGATTTAACTGTCCACTCTCTCAAAAACACTTTTCCTCATTCTCTTAAGATATTCAATTATTTTGGAATGTAACATTTTTTTGTTAAATCAATATTTAGTGTTTACCTTACACCTACAAAAATACTGTTCACTGCTAAGCCATATAATATACTATTCCTTTTTTGCCTTATGTTTGTTTTTCCTGAAGTGATAATTGCCATTTATCTCACTTGTTGAGTACCCATGTACCTATCACTAGATCCTCCCCCAGTTAGGACAAAACCTTAAATCCTTCCAGTCTGGTTAATAAAGACATCATATAACAACCTATCAGCCCATACCACATCCCTTGGAGATTATTTCCTACAGTACCTTCTGTCTGTCTGCTCCAATCTGAACAGTTTGTTATCTAAGCTGGTTCTCTTATTACCTATTTAGAACTTTCTTTCACCATCACCCTAGTAATTCTGTTTACAGTCACCCCTCTATATCCCAAAGGGACTGGCTCCAGGAGTCCCTGCAGATACCAAACACTGTAGATGTTCAAGTCCCTCACCTAAAATGGTGCATATGTATAGTGAACATTCAACCCTCCATATCCCACACCCAGGTTTTATGTCAGTGGATACAGAGGGCTGACTGTAATTGTGTTGAGGCCGCTGTTTCCTAGATCTCATCACTTGTTCCTTGATTTATTGCCTCATTTTGGTGGAGCATATTCTATAATAGAGAATATATATATTCTTTAGAATATAATAACCTAGTCAGCATATTAAAAAGCAGAGACATTACTCTGCTGACAAAGGTCTGTTTAGTCAAAGCTATGGTTTTTCCAGTAGTCATGCATGGATGCAAGAGTTGGACTGTAAAGAAAGCTGAGTGTGAAGAATTGATGTTTTTGAACTGTGGTGTTGGAGAAGACTCTTGAGAGTCCCCAGGACTCATTTGAAAAGACCCTGATGCTGGGAAACATTGAGGGCAGGAGGAGAAGGGGATGACAGAGGATGAGATAGTTGGATGGCATCACTGACTCAATGGATATGGGTTTGGGTGGACTCTGGGGGTTGGTGATGGACACGGAGGCCTGGCGTGCTGCGGTTCACAGGGTCGCAAAGAGTTGGACACGACTGAGTGACTGAACTGAACTGGACTGCAAGGAGATGAAACCAGTCAATCCCAAAGGAAACCAGTTCTGAATGTTCATTGGAAGGACTGATGCTGAAGCTGAAACTCCCAACACTTTGGCCACCTGATGCAAAGAACTGACTCATTGGAAAATACCCTGATGCTGAGAAGGATTGAAGGCAGGAGGAGAAGGGGACAACAGAGGATGAGATAGTTGGATGGCATCACCAACTCAATGGATGTGAGTTTGAGCAAGCTCCAGGAGTTGGTGAAGGACAGGGAAGCCTGATGTGCCGCAGTTCATGGGCTTGCAAACAGTAGGGCACCACTGAGCTACCAAACTAAACTGATTCTATAATGGCTTTCTGGAACAGGGACACATGAGAGGTATCTTTTTTAACACTTTGAATACTTAAAAATATCTTTAATTCCATTCTCGTACTTGAATGATAGTTTGCTTGGGTATAAAATTCAAGGCTGTAATGATTTTTCCTTTGGAATGTTGTTTCACTGTCATTTAATTTTGCATATAGCAACTGAGAAACCTGATAACATTCTGATTCCTGACCCACGTGTGTGAAGCGATTCTTCTCTCTTCAGGATTTTATTCTTTAATGTCAGTCAGAAACTTTACAATGATAAGCTTTTGTTTGGGTCTTTTATCGTTTACTGTTTTGGTCTGAATTTAGTGAGTCCTTTGTTCTTATTTCCTTCCAGCTTCATTGAGATATAATTGACGTACAATTCTGTATAAGTTAAAGGTGTGTAGCACAGTGATTTGACTTATATACATCATGAAATGAATACCACAGTAAGTTTAGAGAACATCCATCATTTCATACAGATACAAAATTAAAGAAAAAAAAATTTACCTTTTCCTTGTAATGGGAACTCTTAAAATTTACTCTCTTAACTTTCATATATAACATACAGCAGTGTTAATATATTAATCATGGTATATAATACATCCCTAGTAGTTATTTGTCTTATAACTGGAAGTTTGTACCTTTTAACCACTTTAATCCAATCCACTCCCACCACCACAATTCACCCCCACCTCTAGTAGCCAGAAATCTGATCTTTCTATGAGTTTATTTTTGAAGTAAAACTGATCTAAACACTATGTTAGTTCCTGGTACAAAACACAGTGATTTGATTATTTCCATACATTACAAAATGATCACCACAATAAATATAGCTACCATCTGTCACTATACAGAGATATTACATTATTATTGACTATATTTCCCACACTGTACATTCCATCCCTGTGGCTCGTCTGTTTTGTAATTGAAAGTTTGTATCTCTTAATTACCCTCACCTGGTTCACTCATCCCCCACTTACTGACCTTCCTTTGGCAACCTGTTTGTAGCTAGGACTCTTACATCTGTTTTGTTATGCTTGTTCATTTGTTTTGTTTTTTAGATTGCATGTATAAGTGAAATCATATAGCATCTGTCTTTCTCTGATTTATTCCACTTTATAGCATAATATCCTCTAGGTCTATCCATGTTGCTGCAAATGGCAAGATTTTCTTCTCTTTTATGGGTGAATAATGTTCCAGTGCATGTGCGTGCACGCACATGTATGCGCCACACCATCTTCATCCATCAGCTACTCACGCGCACTTAGGTTGCTTCCATATCATGGATATCAGGAATAATGCAGTAATAGGGGTGTATCTGTCTTTTCAAATTAGTGGTTTTGGTTTCTTCGGAAAAATACCAACAGTGCACAAGTGTTTCCTTTTCTCCACATTCTTGTCAACATTTGTTATTTCTTGTCTTTTTCATAACAGTCATTCTGACAGATGTGAGGTTGCTGTAGTTTTGATTTGCATTTTGATTAATGATGTTGAGCATCTTTTCATGTGTCCATTGATCGTCTCTGCGTGTTCTTTGGAAAAATGTCTATTCAGGTCCTCTGTCCATTTTTTAATTGGGTTGGCTGTTTTCTTGATGTTGAGTTGCCTGAGTTCTTTATATTTTGGATATTAACTCCTTTTCAGATATATCACTTACAAATATCTTCTCCCATTCAGTAGGTAGTCTTTTCATTTTGTTCACAGTTTCCTTTGTTGTGCAAAATATTTTCAGTCTGATATAGTCCCATTTGTTTACTTTGCTTTTGTTTTCCTTGCTAGTGAGTCCTTTCAATATGAAAACTCTTATCCTCTAATTTTGATTGTTTTCTATTATTATTATTGTTATTTTTATTTTCTGTCTCCTCTATCTTCATTTTCTGTTACTTTTGGATTTTTTTCTTTTTTTTTTTTGTTTTTGTTTCAGCCTTAAAAAATTATTTTTTTAATGTCTGGCTTTCTTTAATGTCTGGTAATCTTTGGTTGTCAATTCTTCTTTATGAATGAAACTCTAAAGTGCTGATCAGATAGTCTGTATATTGGCAGGACTTGCTGAGGACTGGAGGATGCACCCCTAAGTTCATTGCTGCATTATTCACAATAGCCACAATATGGAAACAAGCTAGTGCCTATCAGTAGACAAATGGATAAAAAAGAGGTGGGGTATACATATGCATGCACACATATACACTGGAATATTACTGAGCCATAAGAGAGAACAAAACCCTGCTATTTGCAACAACACGGATAGACCTAGAGGGTACTATGCTAAGTGAAATAAGTTACTCTGGAGTTCTATGGCTTGAACTACATTGCTTCTTGAAGGCTTTAGATTTTGGTTTCCTCCATTCTGCCTACTCACAGTTTATCATTTATCTGCTTGTGATTTTCTAAAATGCTGTCGACTCTACTACCTGCTCTTGTCTCTTCTGTTCTTTTCATCTTTGTGTGCTTACAATTTTAAATTATTTTGTCTTTATTAGTAGCATTTCATTAGGGCCTGACATAAATGAGTAGACTTAATTTGTTTACCATGAAGTCCCCTATGTATATAATAGCTTTCCATTATTGGCTATTGGAACTCACCTCTCTGAGATTCTCTTTCCTGTCACCAAGTGTCCCTCTAGGCATCCTCCCTCTGTCTATTCTATCCACTCTGAAAGAGCCAACACCAGTTCTATTTCCTGTAGGAAGCTCTCTGATTATCCCAAGGTAAGGGGGCATTTTACCCCTCTGCCAAATCCCTTCCTACACCACCTTTCCATCTGCTGTCTTTGGAAAGCCTAAACTAAATGAATATATACTTAATACATATTTGTTAATAAGTTAAAATTAATGCTGTATGGGAGGAAATGAGAGGCATCATGACATACTGGGATGAGCTTGGATACAGAAGATCTGGGTTTGAATACCAGTGCTGTCACTTACTAGTTGTTTGACCTCAGATTTGTCACTTCTTGTAAATGGGGATGTTATCTGCCCTGCAGAGCTACTGTTAAGTGTAAATACACTACAGTATGTAGGGTACCCAAAATAATAGCTGATACATAGTAAATGGTCAATAAACTGTACCTAATATCATTATGCTACATATATACTCTGTCTATATATTATCACAACATCTGCTAAGCTAGGCATAAGATAGAGGTGCTCAAAATCAGCTTATCACTTAATTAGGATGAGAGTCAGAAAAGGAGAACAGAGCTCAAATCAAAGGAAAAAAGCTTAAGTACATAGTTCACTTTTTTAAAAACAAATTTTTACTAGTTTACTAAGTTCCTCACTACAAGCACTCCAGAAAGGCAACAATAAACACATACACATATTAATATCTTTAAAATAACTGCAGAGTGAAGCGGGAAGTTTGACACATGATGTCGGTGGTCAGTAGACCTGGGTGACAGACACAGTTCTGCTCTATGGCCATGAGCAAGTCCCTTCCCTGCTAGGGCTACTCAAATAATTGTCAAACTACCTTTTTTGGTAGCCATGGAATCCTTTATTCACATGAAATATTATATAGAAGCCCAAGTGTAAAACAAATAGAGGACATTGTATGCAATTGTGGACGAGTAGAGTTAGAACCAAAGAGGCATTCCCATCTGGAGTTTAAACCCCACTGGACTAGATCATCTCCAAGAGACTTCAAAGTTCAGACTCCACTTTATTTTATTTATTTATTTAAAAAAAATTTTTATTTTTACTTTATTTTACTTTATAATACTGTATTGGTTTCGCCATATATTAACATGAATCCACCACGGGTGTACACGCGTTCCCAAACAAACACCCTAAAAAAAATGATAGGTTTGAACCATGCATCTATACGTTTAAAGTATGGCTAGGGTGCGCCTTCACAAGGTGAATGCTGAAGGACACTGATCCACTCAGCCCCGCTTCTGGTTCTGCTCACTTCTGATGTGTCAGAAGTCAAAGCTGGATAAGAGGGTGTCAAACCGTCATGTGTTCACTGAGGCATAAGTCTGATGGAAGAGTCTACAAAAGACACACTTCTGGACACCTTAAGGGAAGTGTCTAAAAATGGAGGGAGTACAATGGGGTCCAGCCTAATGTACTGTATCAGGTAGAGGTGACCCACGATTAAAATGCAAATGTGAATTAAAATGTAAATACTTCAGGAGAGGAACAAATCTAAATTTTTATTTAGTGATTCTTTAACAAGTTAACTCCCTGTTAAGGTATTAGTAAAAGCAAGAAGTTAAAAAAGGAGTGAGGCCAAGGAAGAAAGACTAAGGATGCAGAAAGGAGAGAAAGGCCTACAGATCAGTTCTCTGTCTTCTGACTGACCGGCTGCGCCCACAGTCTGCTTCTCACCATGTAACGTATGCAACCTTGAACAAGGTATAGAACCTGTCTGTGCCTCTTCTATAAAACAGGACCAACAATGTTTGTCTCATAAAATTGTTGTAAGAGTTCAATCAGGATTTTTATATAGAATGGACACTCCTGAGGCCTGGTTTTTAGAGAGTGTTCATTAAAACTATTGAGAGTCTAGTGAGAAGGGATTGTTAACTAAAAAATGCCAAGTGATACTATGTACAGCATGACATCAGTCTTTGAAAAATATATCATCTATGCTTACATAAACACAGAAAAAGATTCTGAAGAATGAAGTTCAAACAGCAGTTATCCTTGAGTGCTAGGAAAATGTGGTTCATCAATTTATTTTTATACTTTTCTCTATTTTTTGTTTCTTTTATAAATATATAGTCCTTTTGTTATATTTTCTGTTCTCTAAAATAGGCATCATAAAATAATACGGATATATAGGGCTAGTTTTCTTTCTGCTCAATTTTGTTGTGAACTTATGAAAAATAAAGTCTATTTAAAAACAACAACAAGAGCCTAGACACTTAGCTCAAGGATTCAGATTTATCTTCCTTGACAGCACTAAGAATCTACTACAGGGTTTTAAGCAGGAAAGTGAACTAGGAGGCAGCTGTGAAGGATAGATTTAAAGACTACAGTATTCTTTTTTGTGAGAAATCTTACATCAACATTCCATCAAAACCTGCCCTTACGAACTACTATCAATAAATACCACACTTCCCTAAATGGAGCTCCCTCTGTTCTCAATTCTGATTGGGGAAGGCAGATGCCAAGAAACCCAGGCAAATAAAATGTTGCTTTGGGTCTGTCTAACTGCTTCAAATTAGTCTCTGAAATAAACACCTTTTGTAACAACTTCCTACTGCACTACCACCCAGAGTCTAAGCAGTTGTAAGTGGAATTTTGGTTTCAATTAGCTTGAATTTCAGCTTCACTCTGATTGGCTTAGGATTCCATGGGAGCTGTTAAATTTCTGTGCAACTCTATGGTAGCCTAGTAGGTGAAAACTACACGCAGATGACAAATTACATGGGAAGTGAGGAGAAGCAATGTTCAGTGGTTTCCCTGGAAAAATGAACAAATACTATGGTCTACTAGCAAAAGAAAATCCTTATACTAAAACAACCAGGAGAAGGGGGCGACAGAGGATGACATGGTTGGATGGCATCACAGACTCAATGGACATAACTTTGAGCAAAGTCCAGAAGATAGTGAAGGACAGGAAAGCCTTGTGTGCTGCAGTCTGTGGGATTGCAAAGAGTATTACGTGACTGAGCAACTAAACAACAATCACCACCACCACCACCATGAAGACCTAGCTTTATGGTTACTTGAACAACAACAAGAAAGAAAATCAGAGCCAGGGATACACTCAGCCCTCAGCAGACAACTACAGCCATGCCAATTCCATTAACCATCGTTTCTCTATTTTCCTCTTCCACACCACCTTTTTGTATAAAGATATAGTATTTTCCCAAAGCCACATGTGGGGTTCATCTCAAATCACTATACAGACAGATCAACTATGATGGTAGAGCTCTTGTAGTTGAAATTAACTAGTTCATGCAGCTTGATAAATGGTGCTCCACTGACTAGGTAAGTCTTTTGCAGCTCTGGAGATCATATTTTAAAATAAAGTGTGATTGTACTTTTGAGAAATAAATGCTGAGTTCTTGTACTCGGTAAGCATCCTCCTATTGAGCTAAGAGGCCTAATTTAATATCAAAGTGCTCAATTTTATTTTTATTTTTTAAACACTCAATTTTTCCAGGCTGGGAAATACACTGGGGGCTCAAGAATCATTCTGTCATTTAGGTTCTGGCAGGAGAAATTCAGTTTAGACAACGTACACACACACTCTCACCCTTCCAAGCCACATGCATTGACACAAGGCCACTTATTGCGTGGCTTATTAGTTCCATATGGGGCCTGAGCTAAGCTGCATGATATGTTTGATACAAACCGTCTGTTACCGTGTGGGAATGTGGATTAATACAATGCTTCAATAAAGGTTACTAAAAGATCAATACTTTCGTGATGGGATTACAATGAATTTGACTACAAAGAGAGAGCTGGTCTACAAGAGTTGAAAAATTAAGAAATTAAAAATGCACATATGCATCAAAGACTTTACTTTAGAATTCTGGCTTATGTAGCCAAAAGTCTCTATAGGACTAGTTATCAATATTTCATTTTTAAATATTAAGGTTTCACTGACATAAAAGGAACTAGATTAAGAGCTTAAAAAAAGGGTACCACCACGTCAAAAATAAAATCTGCCTTCCTAGAAGAAAACACAGCTCTTTCAAAGATGTAGAAAAACTACTTAAAGAATATTTAATATGAGCAATAACATTGTTTCTTACAGTGAGTTATTGCAATATACACCTCTAAGGAAAAGTATAAAAACCTGATTATGGGCCACTAGTTGCAAGAACAAACTAAGTACTTTTCCATCCTTATCTATAAACCTTGCCAGTTCTTTCCCCCCAAAATAGGTATGATATAATGTAAACACTGGACACAGCTGAAACATGCCAGTCTGAGACCTGAAAAGTCTAAAAGTCAGGTCTAAAAACTCTTAAGTCTAGTAATAGAAAAGTTTTTCTATTCATCCTCCCAATCATCCTCCCAACTATCCTCAGAATCATGGGATTCATGTTGGAGCATCAGTCCACCTGATTCACTCACCATGGAAGTTAAGTAAGAGGCTAAGTGGCCAAGCCAGGGGTGAACAGGTGGAGTCCAGGGACCAGAATCTAAGTTTGTGAGTTTAACCACAGGCTCTTTTCTTTATAACACATGTTGTATTTATGAGGTACAGGTTATATCTGAGCCAAGCTTAGCATTATAAAATATGTCATATTAAAAACACTTCAATTAAGATAGTCCTTTGCTTCGGATTCTTATGTTTGCCAGAAAATAACTAGATTAAAATAACACGATTAAACTGACGCAACTCTGGGGTCAACCTGGTTTGTAAGTGGGGTCTCTGTCACTGCCAGTTCTTAAGAGTTGTTGAAGAGGGTCAGTAAAGCATACTGCAAATGGACAAGCAAAGTACAACTGGAAATTTGTCAAAGGCAGGTAAACCAGACCCTTGATAGTAACTGCAATCAGCTTTAATCAGTGATCATCAAAGAAAGGTTATGTTCTCTGGAGGCTGACAGCTATGTGAGTGGATGAACTTGCGTAGGATCCATTAGAGCTGATATTCATGATGTCACGTCCAGCAGGCTTCACCTTGGCTCCCTGTCCTCCTGTTAACAGTCTGGTGCACTCTGATTCACCCCAGGCTACCTTATACTGACCTCTGGCCAAATCTAGATTCCTGATTCACTTGAGAGCTAAAACTTATTCCCTAAACTGATCAAATTTAGCCATTTCTGCTTCCAGTTCACTGACTCTGATGCAATCCTGGTGTTAGGAGCTGTAGCAGATCAGAGAGATCACAGTCTAACAGGGCAGAGACAGTTTTCTAGAATGTCTTACAAATGCAATCACAGAATATTTAGTGTCTGCTGCCTGCCTTTTTTCATTTGTTTTTGAGATTCATTCATGCTGTTGCATGTATATGTTCCTTTTCATTGCTGAGTCTGAGTAGTATTCCATAGTATGGATATACCACAAATTGTTTGTCTGTATGCTGGTTGATGGACATTTGGGTTGTCTCCTGTTTTGGACTATTAAGAATTAAGCTGCTATAAACATTTGGGCACAGGTTTTTGTTTTGGACTTATAGTTTTTATTTCTCTTGGACCAATACCAAGGAGTGGAAATTCTGGTTTGAATGGTAGCTGTTTATTTCCAAAATACCAAACTGTCTTCAAAAATGGCTACACAATCGTGCATTCCCACCAGCAATGTATGAGTGTTTCAGTTGCTCTGCATCATCATCAGGAATTGATGATACGTCTTATACATTCTAGCCATTCTGGTAGTAGTGTCTCTTTATAGTTTCAATTTGCATTTCCCTAATGCCAAAGCCTTTGACTGCGTGGATCACAACAAACTGTGGAAAATTCTTCAAGAGATGGGAATATCAGACCACCTGACCTGCCTCCTGAGAAATCTGTATGCAGGTCAAGAAGCAACAGTTAGAACAGGATATGGAACAACAGACTGGTTCCAAATCGGGAAAGGAGTACATCAAGGCTATATTGTCACTCTGCTTATTCAACTTATTGCAGAGTACATCATGCGAAATGCCAGGCTAGGTGAAGCACAAGCTGGAATCAATATTGCCGGGAGAAATATCAGTAACCTCACATACGCAGATGACACCACCCTTATGGTAGAAAGCAAAGAACTAAAGAGCCTCTTGATGAAAGTGAAAGAGGAGAGTGAAAAAGTTGGCTTAAAACTCAAGATCATGGCATCTGGTCCTATCAATTCATGGCAAATAGATGGGGAAATAATGGAAACAGTGAGAGACTTTATTTTGGGGGGCTCCAAAATCACTGCAGATGGTGACTGCAGCCATGAAATTAAAAGACGCTTGCTCCTTGGAAGGAAATCTATGACCAACCTAGACAGCATATTAGAAAGCAGAGGCATTTGCCAACAAAGGTCCATCTAGTCAAGGCTACAGTTTTTCCAGTGGCCATGTACGAATGTGAGAGTTGGACTATTAAGAAAGCTGAGTGCTGAACAATTGATGCTTCTGAACTGTGGTGTTGGAGAAGACTCTTGAGAGTCCCTTGGACTGCAAGGAGATCCAACCAGTCCATCCCAAACAAAATCGATCCTGAATATTCACTGGAAGGGCTGATGGTGAAGCTGAAACTCCAATACTTTGGCCACCTGATGCGAAGAACTGACTCATTGGAAAAGACCCTGATACTGGGAAAGATTGAAGGCAGGAGGAGAAGGGGACAACAGAGGATGAGATGGTTGGATGGCATCACTGACATGATGGACATGAGTCTGAGTAGGCTCCAGGAGTTGGTGATGGACAGGGAGGCCTGGAGTGCTGCAGTCCACAGGGTCTCAAGGAGACAGACACAACTGAACTGAGCTGAACTGAACTAAATGACTAAATGATGCTAATATCTAGCATCTTTTCATGTGGCTTTTTTCCCCCATCTGTAGCTCTTCTTCTGGCCATCCTGTACTTTCTGTGAGGTTATCACTGATTAATACATCTGATTAATACCCTCTGATTAATCTTAATATCTTTTAATTGGAGACCCTCTAAACTAATACTAGTTTTGCTTAATCGAGCTAGAGTTGATTCTACAACAACACAATCCTATTTGTAAAGAGAAGCCACAGGGAGCACTTAGGTGTGTAAAAGACAAAAGTGAAAATGCCATTATAAAAGCAGGGATTCTTTCATAGAAATTCACGTAAATCTAAGTGTCAGAGTTTTATTACAATGAATAATGCACTTAAATTTGATCACACAAGGAGTATAGAAGCCCACTGCAGCATCTCTGTAGCAATGCACAGTGTCCAGAAGTATTTGACATAAATATTGGTAGAAGTTAGCAGACTGAATTCAACAAATAATTACTGAACTCTGTGTGTGTGTGTGTTGATTATGATGGAAACAGAGGTATGTATATGGCATTGTTTATAATATGGGAAATCTGGAAATAATTTGAATATATACTAGTACTTTGGTCAGGGTCTCCGTGGAATGATGATTGTGTTAAATAATG